>NC_064850.1:14397500-14472500 GCF_024139225.1 Suncus etruscus | reverse complement strand
AAATTCCTAGTTGGTGATTGCTGTAGTGGAACCCTCTTCCTTCAGGCATTGGCCTAGTTCCCTCCTTCTTCTCTTGGGTTCATGCTCAGTGGTTATCTTTTCAGTGAAACTTGGAAGACAAAAGCCAGATTCTGTTATTCTGCCATTGAAAAACCTAAGACTTTCCCTTCCCTCCTTCAGCAGTCTCTATCCCAACCATCCTTCTTCTGGCCTTAATTTTCCTTCATGGTATTTTCCATTGACCATGCCTTATGCATTTTGTCTATTTTTTTCAAGTCTCTTCTTTTAGAAGCTTTATGCCAAAGCAGGTATTCACGAATACTGTTTTGTATTGAAGAAAATTGATTGTAGAACTAGCAGTGGGAGAGAAGCAAGGCTTGGAAGGAGAAAGAGAATGAACATTTCTGTGGGGATTATGGGAAACTATACTATTGTTATTATGATTTCTTTCATTTCAGTACTGAGAACCTGGAGAATGCAGCATCAGGTTTGTTATTTTAATCTCCGCAGAATTCAGAAAGACACAAAGTCTCCTCTGCACAGCAATGGCTGACTGTATTTTAGCATACCCTCATGTCCCCTCTGCATAACCAGAAAATCTTTGCCATGGGGAATAGGAGGCTTCTGTCAGATTTTGGTAGGTCTAAAAAAAATGTCAAGAACACTTCCATTTTTATTATTGTTGTTGTTTTTAGTGACATGGAAGAAATACCAATAGATAAAAGCAACCCCAAAGAAGAAAATTCTAAAATAAGAAATACCAATCTAAAGAGATGGAAAGCTTGCCTGGAGTTGTTTGATGAGCTAGGAAGGGGATGGTGGGGTGGAGAAAGAGAGAGCTGCTAATAGACTGGAGAGAACTTTGGGGGAGACAGAAATGGTATTTAACTAGAATGAAGTTTTTAACACTGGCCTATAATTTTGACATATAAAACTCATGAACCTGCACACTTACAACATGAAAATGTGCTTTGTAAATTATATGTAGAACAGATGATTGATTTTTTGTCAAATAGTTTATTTAACCAATATATATATATCACTAATAGCATCTCACCGTCCAAAGATAACCACTGTTATCATCTTGGCATCTGTGTGATATCAGGGTATACACACAATCATAGTAACACACTCCATGTTCTGTTTTATTTCTTTGTGTCATTTACTGAACTTTTTGGTTATCAATACATAGACTACTACATGGGCTTTTTCGCAATGTTCAAACATACACCACATCAATGCCACATGATCTACTCAATTGCTTATCAAAAGATAAAGATGTTTGCCATTTTCACTAATATGAACAGTACCACGAATATCTTTTTAACTAAATATTTCAGCATACTCTTATTTGCTATGAAACCTTCCAGCAAAATTGAGCTACATAAAAAAAAATCAGGGGTTGCATCCACATTGTTTAGGGGTCATCAGTGCTAACATGAGTGATTCTGGTGAAAGGCAGTACTATGGCTGGGGATCAGAATGGTGCATGTACTCTACCACTTGAGTCATTTCCCTGACCCTGGAGTCACTTTTTTTTTTCCCTCTCCCAATGGTGCCCAAGATACTTTGGGCTTTGCACTCAAGTATCACTCCTGGCAAAACTCAGGAGACCTTATGGGGTGCTGGGGATTGAACTTGGGTTGGCCTCATGAAATTGAACTTGGGTTGGCCTTATGAAAAGTAAGTGCTCTACCTACTGTACTACTTAGTCCCCTGATTATTATTATTATTATTACTATTATTATTATTGTTTGTTTTTCAAGCTACACCCAGTGGGTGTACTACACCCAGGGGTTACTCTTGGCTATGCACTCAAATATCGCTCCTGACTTGGACCATATGGGATGCCAGGGGATCAAACCACTGCCGTCTGTCCTACACTTGATCTTAGCCAAAAGGCCGAGAAGCGATGCCATTTGTCCTAGGTCAGCTGCTTGCAAGGCAAATGCCCGACCGCTGTGCCTCTGCTCCACCCCAGTCACATTTTAAAAAGTACCTTCTCTAAAATATATCCATTTATAAACCCACCAGTTATCTTTTAATATTAATGTAAACTAGACAAATTCTATCAATGGGCATATCCCGACACCCCACAAGTTCTAGAAGTTATGGAAACAGTCTTACAGTGTCCCAGCCCTCACTTAAAATGAACAAGATTATTAGGTAAGAAGCACCCTGGGGACTAAACTACGGGACAGTAAATTCCCTTTAAAATCTGTTGAGGGAGCAGGAGTCAGGAGATGAGGAAAGAGCTCAGACCATCATAGGCTCAGATGCTGCAGGACTAGGATCTGGTCGTCTCTTTGGACCAAGCATTGCTCAGCTGTCTCTTGGGATCTGGGTGTCTCAGAAGTTGGCCAGATTGCGGTGGTTATCACAAAGCCCCAGTTGTTTTGCACCTTATTGCAGCCATAGCTGCTTGTGGACTTGGAGTGGTAATTTAATCTTTCTAGGGCAGCAGAAAAATGGATCTAGTGACTCTACACATTTTATAGAGTTTTATTTTTGAAGATGTCTGGACTTAAGATTATTCATTAGCAAAGTGTCTGACCTTGAGGAGGTGCTGATACTTGCTAAGCTTTTCCTAAAGAGGGGATTGTAGATTCCTACTATAAAGTATTAGGAAGGAAAGGTCTGGCAGAAACATCTTCCCACCATTATACCCTGTCCTGGTATCTGCATTGATGTCTGTACAAAAGGTCAGACTCCGTGCTCATTTGATTTTATTTTGGGAGACACACTAGGGATGGGGTGCTCAGGGGCTACAGTACCAAGAAGGAATTCCCTCCGGTCAGTGCTCAGGGAGTTTTCTGGCATGCAAAGCAAGTGCTCGTTCAATGGCTCAATGGGTCATGGCCCCATCCCTTGATTTTTAGAACCTGCTTAATACTGTTGATACACTAGAAACATAAACTGGTAAATCTCCACTGGAAAGAGAGGTCAGGCCTCTAGCAACCAGCCTGACAACCCCAGCCAGCAATTACAGGCATCTGATTAAAGACTTCTGTGTGTCCACGTTGTCTGCATCAAGCCCCAAAACCCGAAGTCTGTTGCTGCATCAAAGAACCATCTCTCTTCCAAGACTCCAGGCTCAGAATAAGCAGCAATTTGGAAGGCAGCCCCCTCTTATTTTTAGCCTGTAAAAAAAAAAAAAAAGAAAAAGAAAAAAGAAAAACCCAAAAAACCCAAAACTAACATACCAGAGCTCACCCAGGCGTCTCACACAAGCTGTTGTTTGATTTGGTTTGAGAAAATGACAGAGTTGTGCACCAAGAAGAGAAGGCAGTGTGTGTGTGTGGGGGAAGCAAATGAAGGGGTGGTGGGGGAGAGTTATTTTCTCTCCACCGACAACCCCCACTCTCCGCTCCCCTCCTCCCTCCCCCTCGGTCTGGGTGGACCCTGCCTGGGTAATAGCCCCTTCTATATTTAAAAATAAAAAAATAAAAAAACCACAGATGTGTTTGGCAGAGACTTAATTTCAGAATTGCAGTTGGCGTCTCCCGAGGACAAGGGGAAAAGGAAAAGCCGGTGCCGCGCGGGGCTGTGGGGGGACTCGGCGGAATCCAGGTCAGGACGCGTCGCTGTCTCAGAGTTGCAGCTGGGCGCGCGGCTTCCTTCCATCCATCCATCCATCCATCCATCCATCCATCCATCCATCCATCCATCCATCCATCCATCCATCCATCCATCCATCCATCCATCCATCCGGCACCGCCGGGCTGCACCTTGCAAACCCACTTGGGGGTCCAGCGTCCCCTTCTGCATCCAGACCTGGGGGATTCCCAAGGGGGAGGCGAGGCGCAGGTTCGATTCCTTTCCAGGCTGCGGGTCCGGTCCGGTCCGGTCGGGTCGGGTCGGCTCCCTCCGAGATTCCTCCCCTGGGCGCGCGGGCATCACCTAGGCAGGCGCGCCTTGCTTGTCATCGCGTGCCATCATCCCTTCTCTTCCCGCCGATAGGGCCACGTCGGGGCTGGAGGCTTGGAGATTGGCCTTTGGATTTGGCAGCGCGGCTGCAGCTTCCTGGGCAGAGCGCACGAGCTCGCCCCAGAAAAACCGGCGCGTCCCTTTGGCTAGCTAGACCGACCCACCAAGACGTCTCCGAGCGGTGCCAGCCCCGGGAAAACCCCCGGCGACGAGACAGCCAGCTTCGGGGTCCCCTCCGAGCCGCCAGGGCGCGCCGGACTGACCCCCCTTCCCCAACTCCAATCGGCAGGCAGGGATTCCTTTAACACACACACACACGCGCGCACGCTGCAGGCGGCCTTTGGAGAGGGTTGATCCAGAGCCCCGCGCGCGCGCCCCGGCTCCGGATTTTTTTTTTTTTTACATTTTTACGCGGGGCCTTTTTGGAAGGGCTTTCCCTGTTGGTGCTGGAAATCCAGGCCCAGGGAGCCCCCACTCCCACACCAGCCCCCCAATCTCCTCCCTCCTGTCCCCTTCCCCAGATGCGCTGCCCCGCAGCCCGGTGAACGCTGCGGGCGCACGAGCTCCGGCTCGCTCGCTCTCTCGCGGGCGGCCAGCAACGGCGACTGGCAATGCCCCGGACGCGCCAGCGGCCAGCGGGCACCCCGCGGGGGCGATGAGCCTCTGCGGCCGGTGAGAAGGGAGCCCCCCACCCGGCAGGCAGGCAAGGCAGCGGGGGCATCACGCATCTCGCTCCGCAGAACCCGCTAGCTCTCTTGGGAGACCCAGGGAGAGGACTCGGTGAGTAACGGGCGGCACCTCCCGGTCCAGAAGAAACGGGGGACAGTGGGGTTGGCCGGTGGGGTGAGTGGATGGATGGGGGTGGACTTGGGGGCCATCCCCAAGAGGGTTCCTGCCCTCACTAGGTCAGGCGTGTTGTTGGTGCCCATGAAGAGTGAAGTTGTGCCTCCAAAACCTCTCCACGAACCGTTTGCTCTCTTGGGGCGATTGTGCCCTCCCCCCCCAGAAGTGGGCTGTGTGTCTGTCTGTGCGTAATTGGGGGTGTCTGTGCATTTCTGGGGAGAGGTAATCTGCTCCCGAAAGTGGACGTTGTGTCTGCGGTGCCGGGTTGCAAGGGGGATGTGGATAGGTGGTTGGTTGGATGGTGTTGGGGGGATTCCGGAGGAGTAGCTACCGCGCTGTTGGCGAAGGAAAAACGGGGTGCCGCAAGGGGGTGCAGAAATAAAGCTGCTTGGTTTGGCTGAGTGAGATCCCGGCGGTGCGTGCGCCCGGGAGCCCGAACCAGGCACGGCTTGCTGTGCGCATTCGTGTGTTGGTGAGACTGCCAGGTTATTTAGATGTGGTGCTCCTGGTGTGTGTGTGTGTGTGTGTGTGTGTGTGTGTGTGTGTGTGTGAGTGAGTGAGGGTGAGTACCCGCCGGGTTTGGGGGGCCTTGGAGGAGATCGCGTTACTCACTCGGCGCGCGCCCGTAGGCAGGCACACACACATACACACACACACACACACACACACACACACACACAAACACACACACACACTCACACACGCGCGCGTGCGCGCGCCCCAACCTCGGGGCTCCATCGTCGCTGCCACCGTGGGTCGGGAACTGCAGCCCCAAAGCATCAGCCAGCGGGCGACGCACGGCCAAGGGGGTGGCGAGAAGAGAAGAGGGGGTTTCTCCTGGGCCGCTCTCTGCAGCCCTTGGGGTTCTGGGCGGTCCCTGGCCAGGGGAAGCTTGTCACTATCTCTGCGCCCCTGGTTCTCTTTACCACTGACACAAGCGCACACACAGGGATTGATAAAACCACGCGCGCGCATCACACACACACACACACACACACACACACACACACACTTTCTGGTTCTCAGGCTTGCACTGATCCTGCGGACACAGCCGGCTCCAAGCCGAAGCCCCAAGTCATGGGGGGGGGGAAGATGAGAAGGATACAGGGGTACAGGGGGGCAGGGATTGGGGGAAAAAGAGCTGTTTGGGGGGTTTAGTCTTTGTTCTTTATTTTTAATTGTGGAGGGAGGTGGGGTTAACTAGAGTCAATGCCAAAATGCAGTGCCATAAATATACCCAGTCCCACTCCTCTCTCTCTCTCTCTCTCTCTCTCTCTCTCTCTCTCTCTCTCTCTCTCTCTCTCTACACACACACACACACACACACACACACACACACACACACACACACACACACACTCCCCAAGCTGTGGGTATGTGATGATAGGAACATAGGGACGCTTCTGCCCTCCTGGAGGTGCCCAAAAGGAAAGCCTCGGGCCTCTGGCGAGGCGACCCGGTGACTCTTTCGCAGCCGCCTGTGATTAATCCCCACAGCTGTTGTGCCCCTGCCACTTGAGCTGAGCTCTTGTTTACCTCTATTTTCAAATATAGCTGCTGCGCCATGCTCCTCCTGAAATAGGGGATCAGTTCACTCTGCTTGGGCTCTGGGCCGGGACTGCAGACATCTTTGGATCCAGCTCTGAATGGAAGAACTCCTCCTTCGTGCTTCAAAATGAGGATGGTTGTTGGGCAGAGTTTGGGGGTGACTAGTGTAGGCCGATCATCCCATAGATTCCTGGCAATCTAAACATCCCCCTGATCCTTTTTTCTTTCTTGAATTGAAACGCAGATAGTGGCCAGCACAAAGCGGATGGAACTCAGAATTGAACTTAGCTGAAGGGACTGCTTAAGGGAAATGGAAAGACTGTTGGTGCAGTTTCTCCTACCTGGAAAGCTTCCTTGTTCTTCGCACCCTCGTGCTTGTGGTTCATTAGTTTTACACCCTTCAGCCTAAAACAAATACCCATATTTTAGACACTTGCTTTGAAGTTATTTGTAAGTAACTTAAAGATGAACATTATGTTTATGTAAGATTGTCATTGAGTAATAATGCCAATCACATACCTGGACAGAAAGTTGCATCAAAGGAAGAAAGATAGCTGATGTATTATTCCTATCATCTTTTTTTTTTTTTTTTTGGTTTTTTTTTGGTTTTTGGGCCACACCCGTTTGATGCTCAGGGGTTACTCCTGGCTATGTGCTCAGAAATCGCCCCTGGCTTGGGGGGACCATGTGGGACGCCGGGGGATCGAACCGCGGTCCTGATCCTTGGCTAGCGCTTGCAAGGCAGACACCTTACCTCCAGCGCCACCTACCCGGCCCTATTCCTATCATCTTAAGAGTGAAAAAGCTCTTCCCTCTCATCTGCCTCTTCTATACAGTGCCAGGAACCACCACTATCCCCTCTTCATAGACTGGCCCCAGGGGCCTTCTCCACCATCACTTCTCTCTCTGCGATTATGCATGCACTTAATAAACCGCACTAGTTATAGACTGCTGCTTGTCCCATTCAGCTGACTCTATTCTTCCATCCCACCTTGCTTTCAAAAACTCTTACCACTTTACAGTAGCATCTGTCTCTGCTTTCCCACCACCCATTCATTCATTCATTAGCGCCTAACTTTGCTGTTACACCCACCTTCTGCTTATCTGTCACCTACCAGAGTATTCTCTTTCCCCCAAAGTAATAATGTATTCTCTTTTTCTTTGTTTTGTTTTGTTTTGGGGTCACACCCAGTGACGCTCAGGGGTTACTCCTGGTTATGCGCTCAGAAATCACCCCTAGCTTCGGGGATCATATGAGATGCCGGGGATCGAACCGTGGTCTGTCCTAGGTTAGCACGTACAAGGCAAACACCCTAGCAACTGCACTACTGCTCCGGCCCCATTAGTGTATTCTTGATATCTTCTGAAATGTTCCTGACTTCTGACATCTGTATTTTTTTCTCTCTTTTCCCTTCTCTCCTTTATTTTTCTCCTCTCCCCCCTCATTTCTTCCTCCTTGCCTTCTTCCCTTCCCAGGCCCAACAGAGAAACTCGATCATCGGCTACTTAGTACTTTCCTTTCTTGAATCCTATCACACTGAATCCTGCAGCTCCAGATAATTGGCTGGATAGCTTCTCTTCTATTTCTTCAAGATTCTCTTTCTCTCTCATACCTTTTCCATCTCTGCAATACCCTCACCCACCCCCTAGTCTCCCTGAATGGTGTATACGGGCACTCCGGCATGGATTCCTTTGAGTTTGTGATTCTAGAAGCCCAGTGTCTGTCCAATGGCTGCTATCTGCACAGTATCTCTCTTTTTCTATCCCTACTACTGTGGCCTAAGTATAAACTTGCTAACTTCTTAAGTAATCACAATAATAGTAATTATAATTATACTTAACCACACATATAATAATTTATCATGCATGATCTATAATTATAGCAGTCAACATTTTGTTTGTCATCTGTCAGTTCCCTGTGGGAGAGGATTTTCCTTGTTCAATTCTTTCCATATCTTTGTAGAGTAATCGCTAATATTACTATACTATAAAAAGGTTTCTTACAGCTTCCCAGCTTCAGCCGCCTCTGCCTTCCATTCACTCTATTGTTCCAAGCTTCCACTCTTTCTAGGCTTACCATTTTTGTCTGCGTGAAAAATGTTGAAGGGCCTCTCATTTCTTGTAGTAACCCAACCTCTCATGGTCAAGGCCCTCTGAGGCCTGGTTTGCCACTCATTGTCTAGTCTCCCTGCTTGCAGTTCTTATGACAGCACCTCAGTAAACTTGTCCTTTTCTTTTCTGTGCCTTTCTGGCTTCCATTTCTCAAAGAATCCTGCCTACCTTTCAGAGTTTCACAAAGAATTCTGCCTGTTCTTCATTGTTTAATTAAGAGTCCCTTCCACATGGGAAGGTGGCGTGGACAAGCACCTCCTCCTTTGGAATTGTCACAGCATAGCTCCTGTTTTTCTTGAGGTTCTGCTAATGGTTGGAATGTAGCCTGTATATTTAATTTTTGCCTGTGACATACCTTCTCACTCAGACCGAATGCCTTCTCTCCCTCGTGCTCCCCATCACATGGTGTTCCCTGTCATGTGATGCCTGAAATAGTGGGAAGCCACAAAGCAAAGAAGAATGAGTAAGTGAAGCCCATGGAATAAAGCCAAGAAAGGGACTCTGCACCATTTATCCTAAAAGAAGTTGGGTGGAGGTAAAGATCAAAACAAGAACAGGTGATATGATCTCACTAACAGAAGATGCCCTGAACTGATAGTAAGAAGGTTATGTTTTAGTGGTTACCATGTGTGCCAAACACAGGCAAGATCCTGTTCTGTTTCTGCTACTTTGCCTTCTTTACCTGTCAAAAAAAAATGTTCCTTTGGATGTGTTGACTTTTAAGCATTTTCCCTGACCTGGCCATTGAATGTTCTGAGTCTATAGATTGCCTCCTGCTAAGAATACTTTTAGCGCTGACAGTATCTGTCATTTCAGAACCTTCCAGCTGCAATTTGAAGTCTTGAGTGTGTCTGTTATCACATTGGGTCTCTAGAGGTCAACATGATCAGCTGGCTCAACTGTCTGGGTCTCTGACCTACAAGACACCCTGAGCTGGTGCAGGGCCCTGATGGCCCTTGGTTGACATTCCTATGTGGAGTCACTTCCCTCTGAAATCTTTTAAATCGTCTTAGAATAACTGGTGGTACTCTAGGTTCTAAAAATGCTGCAGCCAGTCCTGTTCAACTCCTCTGCTTGTGCCACCTGTCCTTGGCAGAATGTGTTCAATAGCTTTGTAGGCCCTGCTGAGTATCTGTGAGACCAGTTTGCTCAGCCATCCATCTATAACCTCTCTTCTAGGAGAGAGTCATTCTGACCAGCATCTTATAGTCAATCAGGAAGAGCTAAATGAAGACTCACTTATAGAGGGGTCACTAGGGAAGGGAAGAGGAGCATAGTAGTAAAGGCAGCATGCTGTTAGATCTCCTAGGAAAATTCTCCCAGTGTTCTCTAATAAAAGAAAGACTTCCCAGAGTCTTTCACACTCATTGGGTTGATTATACAGAAGACAAACACCCCTACCCCAATCCCCAACTCCAATCCAGGTTCCACAAAGATGACTTTGACAGCATTCCAGAGTCCATTTGCTCTTCCTTCAGGCAATGATGTGGTTTAGTTCCATATTTAAACACTTAAAAATGAGGAAAAATTAAAAGTCATTCAAGCAAATTGCTCCCAGAAAATGAGCTGGGGGAAAGGTTCTTTAAATAAATTAGCAGGCGCTGGAGAGATAGTACAGTGGGTAGGATGATTGTCTTAAACATGGCCAAACAGGGTTTGATCCCTGGTACCTTACAGGGTCCCCAAAGTCTGTCAAGAATAATTATTGAATAATAATAATAATAACATCAATTATTATTATACTCAGATATAATCCCCGAGTATCTGCTGTGAGCCCCCCAAAACAAAGAAAAAGATCTCTAGCTTTCCTTGAAAGGAAAGATACAGGGATACCAGAGCAGAGGGATGCTAGAGTAGAGGGTTGTCAATCTTCACTTTATGAGTAACCCCCAAAACTAGAACCTGGATGATTTCCTCTGTAGGAAAGGCAAGGACAAGGTCCCCTAAGGAAGCCCTCGATTTTTCAATCCCCTTTTATCCAGCCTTGATTTTCTTTCAGTCAGAAGCCATGCTATCAGTTGCTTCTTCTAGACATATGACACCTTTTTGGGCCTCATGCAAAGAGATATGTAGCAGCCAGCCTCGATTCTGGCTTCATTTGTCTAATTGTTGGCCTAGAAACTCTTGGTCATTAGCAGAACCATGGTTTAGTCATTGAATCAAACATCCTCTCTAGAAGGATTTAGCAGGAAGGAAGGCCTTTATTAAGTTGAGCCACTTAATGTTTGTGTAATGAATAATACACCTTATGTGTGGGCTATTCTTATGCATCACACTCTGCAGGAAAGCAGAACTCTAATGAAGAGAGGGGATTATATTCAGAAAGAACCTCAGAACTACCAAATGTCATGTGGACCTCTTGATTCTGAGGACCAACACTACTTACTCTGAGGAGTCATTGCCTTTAACTATTCATCTCTCAGTCCCAGAATTTTCCAGAATGTTTAAATGCACCTCACAGGTGCATCTTTTCCAGAACCCTTCAGTGTTGCCGAGTCATCTCTGATGCTTTCAGTGAATACTATGTTTAGATTCAAGATAAGTCCCAGAGAAATACCATGGTGACTTAAAAATACAAGTCTCCTGCTACTGTGAGACCTGTTAGCTATGCCAGCTATCTTTTAAACAGAAAAAAATCACAAATCCAGTGATGATTTCAGCAAGTGATAGGTGCTATAAAGAAAGAACAAGGAGACATGACAATATTGAATGAGGGCAGGGCTGGAGGAGGGCCAAATAGGCTACTGAGAAAGCCTATGAGAAGATGGCCCCGAGACCTGAACTAAACAGAACAGATAAACTGGGTGTTTTTAGACTAAGTGTGATCTCTTTGCACAGAAATTAGTACATGACAAGGTACCAGGGAAGACACATGATTAATCTGTTCTAGACACTTTATAGAGTTCCATCTTAGCTGAACAAAGGAAAAACCTAGTACTTGAAGTTAAAGGCAGTGAGTTAAAAGTCAGGAGGGATTAGGGGTTCTTTGGTAAAGCAAAATTGCAAAATATAGCCTTATTTGCTTTACTTTTAAAAAAGATACTTTGGGAAGTTGAATGCATAGTTGGTTATAGGAAATAGGATAAGATGGGCAGTTAACTCAGTAGCCTAGGTAAGAGATAGAATACTGAATCACCAAGAGCTAGAACAAAATATGACACCTATTTGACATTAACATACAAGACATTTGAGAAGACAAATGATTAAAATAATTCAATGTTTAAATGATTCAAGGGAAGGTACTGGTTGTACATTAACTAGTACCCATCACCAATAGAGATCACCAATTAGAGATCAAAGCACAAAATGAAACTTTTCTGGTAGTCACTCCAAGATTTGATTACATCTAGATATTTTGAATCTTGAAAATATACTTTTTTCTAGCTAGCACTGTTTTGCAGGGACAGTGTCTTCTGTGAGTTTATTTTCTTGTATGTGAAACATCATTTTCAGTTGAAATAGATGTAAAACGTCCATCTTCCCTACTACTGTGAGGTTCTTTGTGTTAACCATTCCCTAAATCCTTGTTCACATTGAGATACCAATAATGTTTACTTTTTTTTCTTCATGGCAGACACCAAGCCTGTTTTATCACTGTGTCTACAGAGCATTCCACAGATTGGACAATTGAATCAATAGTCATTGCTTGTTGAGTTAAGAAGCACCCTGGGTCTCTTGTTGTAGTTCAGGGCCTTCCTGAGTTCTTATTGGAGAGCTTTGAACTCTCTCTGGCCTCACTTATCTAAAATATCTTTCAGGATGTACCCCAAATTAAACATGTAGCTAGATCTAATGGTTATATATTAATTTCCAGTTTTCATTTTTAGTGGTCTGGAGATCCCAGAATCAGGTGAAATTTGGCAGGATCAATGGAATTAAAAAGTGGTTCAGTCCTTGCTATATCTTTTCATTCCTTTTTTCACTAACATCTTCTGTTTTTATCTGGTGTCCATCATATATTAATCCTATAAACCAAAAAGGCTGTTCAGTTTACATCTTCCTATGTTAGGATTCTCTTCCTGACACTATTCAGGTTCTGATAATGTCTGATCCAAATGCGATCAGCCTCTGAATGTTCTTCCTTTGTTTATCTGTCCAGTTTCCACATTGTCATCACTCTAGGCCCCATATTCAAAGGAAAAACTTGTTCTTGTCCTTCCTAAAAAAATCTTGTTTGGTTCAGTGCTACCTATAAGATAATGCCCCAGTTTCTTAGTTGAGTGTAGCAGGCCTTGTATGAACACTTTTCTCTGCAGCTTCTTTCTAGTGCTCAGACCTACAACCACACTGCTTGCCCTTCTGTTCACTCCTGCTGTCATACTCTTTTGCATGGTCTTTCTCTTACCTTTGTGTAAGATGTTCTGGCTTTAATTTAGTTAATTCCCATTAATTTTTCTGGTTCATGAAGCTGACTCTGGGACCTTTATTCCTCTGTGTTTTTTTGGCACATTGAACATCCTTTCAAATCTAGTATTTGTTTTGTTGTAGTTGTTTGGGTTTCTGTTATTTTTATTCAGTGGAAAGTGAGGGAGACTAAATTTTGTTCAAATTATTCAAATTTGAAAAATCCTATGTACCACATCTTTGACAGATGGGATGTTCTATTTGAACATTGCGAAGAGTGGGAGAAATCACTGGATGTTATGCCTTCTATTTTTCATGTTTATTCAATATATCTAATCACTCAATAGATATTAAACACCTGTTAAATACCAGACACTGAGAGGAGCACTGGAGATACACAACTACAAAATATTTTAAATTTCTACTCTCTAAGAACTTTTATTCTAATATTCTTGGATGTAAAAAAAATGAATTGGGTTCAACTCACAGTAGCTATATCATCATATTTCAGCAAAAGTCAACTTGTGACATAATGCACAGGCTGGATTTTATATAAGCAGACATGTATGAATGAATTAATGAGTTAGAAGGCCAAAGAGAAAGTAAGAATACGTCAACCACTATTTCACGGGAATATAACTAGATACTTAACATTTTCTTGTTGGAACTGGCAAGTAGCATAATTTTCCAAGGGAACTGTATATGTGTTTTATATTTCCTTAGAAAAAGTTTAGCGATTGACAAAGGGAGAAAAATCTACTTTGAGGGTAGGTAATTGATGGCAAGGTATAAAAATAAATTAGACTCCAGCAGGATAGATTATCTATTTGTCCTGTGCTTAGAAAGGTTTTTATTTGTTTGTTTTTGTTTTCTCTGTTTTTTGACCACATCTTGCAGTGCTCAAAGCTTATTCCTGGCTCTGCACTCAACTCTTTGTGGTGCTTGGCAGGTCATTTTGGATAACCTAGTGTTGGCAGCATGAAAGGCAAATGCCCTAGCTGCTGTACTATCACACTGGCCTCTTAGCATAAAAAGATTTTTCAGTTCCCACTTGTGAGCCTCCTAACTCATGATACGTTAAGAGATATTCTCTTGGTCCAAAGATTAAAATGTTAATATTCAGCTATATTCTTTGTCTTTTCTCTCAGAATCTCAGTCTTACCTCAAAGCCAACCACTTTAAAAAAAAAAGGGCTTTAGGGGCTGGAGAGTTAGCATAGAGGTAAGGCATTTGCCTTGTAATCAGAAGGTCGGTGGTTCGAATCCATATGGTACCCTGAGCCTGCCAGGAGCGATTTCTAAGCATAGAGCCAGGAGTAACCCCTGCGATGCCTGGTGTGATCCAAAAACCAAAAAAAAAAAAAAAAAAAAAAAGAAAGAAAAAAAGAAAAAAAAAGGGCCTTAAAACAACAACAACAACAACAACAACAACAACAACAACTCAATATCATGGGCCAGAGAGATAGCACAGTGGGGAAGGTGTTTGTTTTGCACTTGACCCACCCAGGTTTGATCTCCAGCATCCCATACAATCCTATGAACTCAGCAGGAATAATTCCTGAGCACAGAGTCAGGACTGATTCCTTAGCATCACCAGGTGTATTTCCAAAACAAACAAACAAACAAACCTCCATATCTAGACTACAGAGATCTGAGGTCTAGAATATGTTCTAGTCCTCTGTATTTTTCAGAGCTCTGAAGTTACTCTGATGTACTGCTCTCTGTAGCTTCTAGTCCTAGTTTCCAAACTGCCTTTGCCTTGTGGGAGGTAACTGAAATGCATATGTAGATCTAGTAGTGAGAGCAGAATAATGTAAATGAAACTGGGTAAGGCCCTCCCTCTTCTTGGCTCTCTAACCGACACTCATCTGTGACTTCCCAAATCTGCCAAGGACTTGCAGAGGGCAAAAGCCTCTGGATTTACAAAGTCTGGTAAATCTTACGCACCTTTAACTGATAGGATTTTAGAGAGGATACTGGAGGTCATGTACCACTAGACTGATCAATAGAGTTTCACTGAGTGTGACCCTCCCTTGTCATAAAATATAAACAAATTAAACCTCCTTATATTGAGTTGAATGCTTTGGGGAATTTCCACCTGTGGGTAGAAGATGGGGCATGTAAACAAATAAGTTCAGCTTAGTGTGACAAGTACCACATTGGTGATCGAAATGCAAGGAGTCATGACTTTTTTGAAGGTGAAAGAAATGGGTATTAAGAGAGAAGACTTTCCAAAAGAGGGCAGCTTTGGGATACAGGGGAGGGTCTATGTCCATGACCTGAGGATTACTTTTCCATCATCTTTTTTATCCCTGGGATTAAAGAGCAGATTTCGGCATTTGTCATACCAAGTTTCTGAGACCAACTGTGCCACTTGCTCAGCTAGTGGGTCTTAGGTGAATTGTTAATCTGTGAGCCTGAGTCTTTTCATGTCAAAAACAGTTAACACTGTCTGTTCCATCTTGGGGCCCTGAGGTATTGAATAACAGCTGTAAAAGTGAAGTGCTGGCCACAGAGCAGACACTCAAAAAAAAAATATGTCTGAAGCACATGGAGAATAAGCTGCTGGTGCCTTGCACTGTTCAGGAATCTCTGTCTCTCTTTGTGTGTCTGTGTGTCTCACTCTTTTTCTCTGAACCTCTCTCCTTAGGCTGTGGTGCCTGGAAGAATATCAACAGGGTTCCATAGAAATGATCATCTTATTTTAATGTCATCAAATATTTGAGGGTCTTTAGGGAAAGACAAGGGAAGCAAGAATAGTAAAATGCCATATTAACCTACTGATGCCTGGTTTTCTGTTATGAAGCCATGCTGCATTGCAGCCATGGCCCACATGGTTTGAGGCAGCTGCACAGCAACCAATCTGAGAGCTTAGAGCAGAAAATGAGATAGATATTATTTCCCATGACATCATTATAATCAATTCTTATAAGTACTTGCTTGTCTCTATCCTTCATCAGAAGATAGGCTCATAAGGTTGGAGCTGTGCTGTAACTCATTCGTGTCTAAACGTCCAATTGCTAGCCCAGTTCTTGGTCAAAATTGGGCATTAAAAGAGCAACTGTTTTTTTAAAATGTATTTTATCCAAGGTGCTTTTGGCAAATCCAGAATATTGGTTCTCTCACTTGGTCCTTCTAACCACTCCTCCCCACTTTAACTCGCTCTTAATCTACTGAAGTCTCCTTGGGAGTCTGAATTCTTTGCCTGGCTTTCATATATATAGCTCTGGACCAATCTAACAGAAATGTGTCCATTTTCTTCTTTGACCTTTTAGGGATAGGCCTGCCTACAATAAGAGCATCATTGACTCAGAGGAACTCTGGCAATCATCCATCATCACACATATTTTCTAGTTTGGAGCTCCCAAGGCCCTGAAAGGGGTACTGCCACTACAAAAGTTTAACAGCTTTTATTGGGAGGGCTCAACTGAGAGAAAATTTCATGTCTCCCACTATCACATGCAGGACTCCACCATTGCCCCAAGATCCCAGGAAGTGTTTAGCACCTCCAGAATTTTCCCTATCTTTGCTGAATCCTAGCTCAAAGTGATCTCAATCTCTCAGGGTACACAGAACATGCCATATTGAACACCAGGAATCTGGAATCAGGCTGCCAGAATTTAAGTGCTTGTTTTTCTACCTTCTCCCTCTGATATCAGGCAAATTGCTTAAATTCTCTGGTTTCTGACTTGCTCTCTGTAAAATGAGGAGGATGATACTAGTTATCCTCCTTCACTGCGAAGATTCCGAGATACTGATATCTGAAAAATAGCATCATTCTATTTTCCTCTCAGGACCCAGTTTCATTTGTGTGAGTAAAGCCACCTAAAGAACTAAGGTCACATCTTTCCTCTCTTGGGAGTACAGGGAATTGAGTTCCTGTGTCTCTAGGAGACACAGAATGGATTCTGCCAACTCTCATCTTCTATGAACAGAGATATCCAGGAGATGAGACAGTGCTCTTGGGCTAGGTGACAGGTCAGATCCAGTTCAGCTTTGGCTATGCCTAGAACTTGAATGTCAACTAAATCTGAGGCCTGTGCAGGGGTCCAGATTTAGAAGAAAGGATGACTCTCCCTAGGTTGGTGACAGACTGAGAAGTGTTTCCACTGGAGAAAGTGGAAGGTGTAGCAGGAGGGTTTACTCAGTCTGGCCTGGTGGCACTGTTTTATTAATAATCTGGAAGGGCAGTGGAACAGTGACTTTAATTAAATTTGCCAGTGATATTAAAAGATGTCAGGAGCTACTGCTGAGGACACAGATACCTTTGCAGATGGCCTCAGGACAGCAAAAAATAATCCAGGGAAGAGGTGAGAGGCGGTGGTGGGTTGAACATTGGTTCAGCTTAAAAAAGGGAATGTAACCTGGGGACAAAGGTCATTGCATGTAAAAGATTACCTTAGATCTAATACAGTCCCTCTTTACAACATACCTGCATCTGTTCTTTTTCCACTAGATTTTTAACTTGATCTTTCTTGACCAGTTTTGTTCCTCTTGCAGTCAACCTAAATCCTTCAGACTAATTAGTTTTCTTTTTTTTTTTTTTCAAATACAAATTAGACTATAATTCTCTTGCACAAAATCTTTTGCTTGGCTTTTCCTTGCTCTTCTGATAAAAATCCCCTCTTCTTTGCCTGCCACCTATGACTGGTCATGAATTGAATCATCCTTTCATGTCTAGCCTTGTCTTTTGTGTCTCTCACTTCACATGGGTTCCTTGTAATCCTATGCACACACCTGCTTTCCATGTCTCTATCTTTGCTTGGGTTGTTCTCTTGACTGAAATGCCCTTCTCACCTTTCTTCTCTTTTTTTGACTAGAGCTCACTCATGCTTGCAGACTCATTTCAGGGATCACCTCCTTCAGACTATCTCCCTGAATCCCCAAGTTGGCACAAGGCCCACCTAGTGTCTCCACAGCTTTCTGCCTTCACCTCCACTTAAATTATAGAAAGGGGTGTGTGTGTGTGTGTGTGTTGTGTGTGTGTGTGTGTGTGTGTGTGTGTGTGTGTGTGTGTAAAACCTGTAAAGCCCTGCATACTTTTTTCTTTTACCTACCAGCATATAGTGTCAGGCCTGTAAAACCACAGGAGTTTGTCAATGTTTGTGTCAAACTGAGTGAATGGGAAAAATATTTAGGTGTGAGACTGAATCCGGCAATCAGCAAAACCCCTCAAGCCCCCCCCCCCCCCCTCATCCATCCTCTTAACTTTCCCCAGGAAACCTGGGACTAGGCAATGTCACCAAGTTGGTTGCCTGGGACACATGCAGTTTAGGTCCATAGAAGGCTGGAAGCTGATGAGGATGATGAGGGGAAGGGAGTTGTGGATGTTTTACAACAAAGTGGAACAACTTAGAGAGATGAAATGATTAAAATCCTTCATTTTATATATTTGTTTGCAACATTTTCCCTTTATCCTTTAGCTGTCTTATCTAAGATTCAGTTTCCTAAAATATAAGATAGGAATAAAAACAGTATTTGGCCTCATAGAGTTGTTGTAAAGATTAAATTAGGATGTATTTAGCATTTTGCATGCAACCCAAACATAAATGTTATTATTTTGTTAACTCTTAATTATTTAGGGCAACTTGGAGAGTTTCAAGCTGAGTTATGTTGTTTAGTGTGCCTGAGGGGTAAAGTACCTTCTGGAAACACAGATGACCATTCCATTTTGGTCTCTAAGGGAGTAGGGCAGAACTTAAAAGATTGAGATCATTCTCAATTTGTCTCTAGAATTGGGGCAATAGAACAAAAATGAATTGGGATCATTCTCAGTTGGTCTCTATAACTGGGGCAATGGAATTGTTGACTTGCCATAAGAAGTGAACTCTCTTCCTTTAGCTTCTCAGCCAGAAATTATTTCCCGGAGAGTAAGAAAAAATCACAGGTCATTTTCCATATTAAATTTCAAAAATTTGGTGGAAACATTTACCAGCCATCTACTTGCCTTGTTTTCTTTTATCCTTTTATTTAGTACATCTGTTTTCTAAGGGAACATTCTTCAAAAATTGAGCTCTGGAGCCAGAGAGAGCGCATAAAAGTAAGGCATTTGCCTTGCATGCAGAAGGTCAGTGGTTCGAATCCCTGCATCCCATATGGTCCCCTGAGCCTGCCAGGAGCGATTTCTGAGCATAGAGCCAGGAGTAACCCCTGAGCACTGCCAGGTGTGACCCCCCAAAAATAATTGAGCCCTGATTTTGAACACATGATCATACATTACCCATAAAAATCAGTTGCCAGTAGTGGCTACAAGACAGAGAACAAAGACCATAATATTTCTTTGTTCTTTTTGGTACATAAGAGAAGTGGGAGTGTCATTTCCCATTTATCATTTCCCATCAACCACTACCTCAATGTTCCATGTTCTTTGACAGTAGAAAGACAACCCTTTATCCTCACTGTGGCTATCCCACCCCTTTGTTCCACACAGTTGACATCTCCTGTCAATATTTTGCTCTTGATTAAAGAACTGCTCCAGGTGTTCCCACTTCTGTCTCCTCCTGGATGGAGTTTATCAGAATCCACAAAGTATTAGGATTATCAGAGGTTGAGGCCCATCCTTGGTTAGTGCATGCAAGGCAGACTTCTTAGCGCTTGTGCCACCACTCCGGCCCCTCTTTATTTCCTTTTTTTTTTTTTTTTGTTTAAGGTGAGATAGTAAACATCAAAGCTAAGAATGTGGCTCTCTGGGCCCGGAGAGATAGCACAGCGGCGTTTGCCTTGCAAGCAGCCGATCCAGGACCAAAGGTGGTTGGTTCGAATCCCGGTGTCCCATATGGTCCCCCGTGCCTGCCAGGAGCTATTTCTGAGCAGACAGCCAGAAGTAACCCCTGAGCTCCACCGGGTGTGGCTCAAAAACAAACAAACAAAAAAAAACCCAAACAAAAAACAAAAAAAATAATGTGGCTCTCTGTGTCCATAGAAGATCATGAAAGCTTTTCAACCTTTGAACATTAGTGCTAAAAATTTGAGATTGTCTTACCCTTCCACAATCTTCCTCTGACTTTTCCATCAGAATGTGTTTATAGTTCCATGTACCAGCTGTGATGGTCTCTAGAGTTCAGTATCCTGGAGAATGTGGACTCAGCATTTGGCTGGTCTCCTGGGGAATGGGAAGCCAAGTTAATCTACAGAACCCAGGGGAGGAAGTAAATTCAGGGTGTTGTGTTCCAGAGGGAATTTCTCTTTAAGTAGAAGTCTTATGAATTTAAAGATCCATATCATGTTCTCTAAAATTTGGACAGGTTTTTTTCTTGGGAGATATTTTTTCTTGGGAGTTTTTTAAAAAAGCAAATGGCTATCATTCAAACACAAAATGGCCTTAAAGAAAGCTGATAGATGAATATTTGTTTGTTTGAGCTGCCATATCAAAATAACCATAGATTGGGTGGTTTGAGCTGTAGACATTTTGGGGACCACATGGGACCATGTTCTTGCTCAGGCTCATTACTGCTATAACATGGGGAACCATGTGGTAACAGGGGTCGAATCTGGTGGGCCACATCCAAAGTGAGTGCCCTTGACCTCTGTACTATCTCTTCACCCCAATACACATATATTTTATCACAATTCTGGACACAGAAAGATCCAAGATCAAGGGGCTGACAGCTTGGTTTCTTATAGTAGCTTTCTTCCTGGATTGCAGAAGATCACTTTTTTTACTATATCCTCACATGCATAGAGAGACCCAATTTTCTTTTGGCCTTTCTTAACTTTAATTATCTCTAAAAGCTCTATCTCCATGTAAATCAGATGTGTAGTCACATTTGCTTCAATACTTGATTTGGCCCCCAAGCACCATTGGGGTGGTGTTTCCCTGGCACCGCTGCATCCAAGCAGACACTCTTGGGCTATCCATTGAGCTGTGAGGTCTAGTTGGGTGGATACCTTTGGGAGAAGGCTCTGGGTCCCCTGTGCATTGGTAGGGAACTTCACCTAAGCCATATGCATTGGGAATAGAATTTTAGTAGGATTGTAACCTAAACCATATGCATCGGGAGTAGAATTTCAGTTTATTATATAGCTTGAAGAATGCATTCTCAGTTATTATATATACAAATTTTAAAAACATACATTTGGGGCTGGAGTGCTAGTAGAGGGTTTAGGCAGTTGCCTTGAATGCTGCCAATATATATTGTATCCTGAGCACCCCCAGGAATGACCCCTGATCTCAAAGCCAGGAATAATCTCTGAGTATCCCTGGAGTGTCCCTCTAAGAGCCCCCTAAAACCTACTAACACCTACTGATTAATATACTCACATGGTAACCAATAGTCACAGTTTTTCCCCTTTATGTCATTCACAATTTACTGGATAATTAGACAGTTATTCAATATACAAATAAATAGGAAAATTCAAAGTTTTATAAAGTCTAAAGGAAAAGTACAAAGTGAGGTGAATATACTTAAAGAGGTAGTTGGCTGTTTTTAGGCGTGAACGAAATATTTTCAGAGAAAGTGGTATGAACTGAAGTTTAAAACATTATTAAGAGAATAATAAAGGGGCCAGAGAGAAGCATGGAGGTAGGGCATTTGCCTTGAATGCAGAAGGTTTGAATCCTGGCATCCCATATTGTCCCCCGAGCCTGCCAGGAGAGATTTCTGAGCTTAGAGCCAGGAGTAACCCCTGAGCACTGTTGAGTGTGACCCACCCCCCAAAAAAGAGTATAATAAAGGCATGCAATGAAGAAGCACTCATTCCTGGCATAGTTTCTGTTATGGACAAATGTTCTGAGGTGAAAAATAGTATGGCATCATCTAGGACCCAACATGAAGGTCATTGTTGCTGACATGTTAAAGGGAAAGGGGTGAAGAGGAAGAATTTAAAGCTTCAAAGGTCAAAGTGATTACTTCTGTCCTTATGTTAGGAGAAAAAAAAAATAAGCTGCTGAAGGGCTTTAAGTAGGGAAGTGATACCCTAATTATTTTAAAGGATGTCTGTGATTATATGAATAAAGTAGAATACCTAATAGCAGAAATTAGAATGGTTGGAAGTTATCACCATTGATTCATCAGATTAGTAATAATAATGGATTGGGCTGAAATGAATGAGAGTTTAGTGCTGGATGGGTTAAGCAACAGGAAGGAGGGAAAAGCTATTGACTAATATCTGTCACTGAGTGAGGGGCATTATTTTCTGAAATGGGATCAGTGGAGCTGAAGGAGCTAGTAAGGAGATCAAAGACTCACTCATTTCAGGTACTGTACAGATGTAGACCAACATTTCACTCCTAACAGAACTCCATATGGTTCTAGCAGAGATTGAAAAAGACCACTGTGCTTTATGTTTTCCTCAGCAATTGCATGGTCATTTACAATCTCATTCTATCTGAATGAGATTATGTGTAGAAAGATGAGTCTTCGGTTTCTGTTTCGATGGGTTTCTTCTCATTCCTTTGAACTCATACTCAGCTTTTGAGGTCAGGAGATGAGGCTGCATGTCATCTCCTAATCTTGTCAACAGTTAAAAATATCCTTATTTGAAAGTCACTTGCACGTTTTATTAATAGTGATTTTTTTTTACCCCTTGGATCTTTCAGTGTTTGTGTTTGGAATCTAAGTGGCTGAGTGATCTTCACCTTTTATAAAAGGATGCCTAAACTTTCATAAGCTTGCTTTGCTGGAGTGCTGAGTACTACTTGGCTTGGGTCTAGTGCAGAGTTTAATGGACCTCTGTTAGCTACTCACTCTGCAAACAAAACATTTGCTACAGAATCAATTCTCTTGATTTTATAGTTATCAGAAATACAGTTTGCCTCCAGATGTTTTTTTATTTGGGGATGATGTTTTTCCAAAAGAATCTCTATTGCAGAGTCAGGTGTTCCATTTGGAGGAAGTGGCCCATAATAAAAGTTTAATTCAATGTGAGGACTTAGCAAGATACGTTATGTGAGAATTTTTTATACTTTATTTAAAGAAAGTGCATTGCATAGTTGACCACAATACATGTGTTTCCAGATAAAGAAGAACAAAAAAGTATTAAAAAAGAATACTTATTAAGTTATTTTGAAAAGAATAGAAAGAAAAAGTAAAAAAGGAAACAAGACAGAAAATTTAAAAAATGAAAGAAGAAAGAAGTAGGGCCCGGAGAGATAGCACAGCGGTGTTTGCCTTGCAAGCAGCCGATCCAGGACCAAAGGTGGTTGGTTCGAATCCCGGTGTCCCATATAGTGTCCCATATGGTCCCCCGTGCCTGCCAGGAGCTATTTCTGAGCAGACAGCCAGGAGTAACCCCTGAGCACTGACGGCTGTGACCCAAAAACCAAAAAAAAAAAAAAAAAGAAGAAGAAGAAAGAAGTAGAGTAGCAAGCAACCTTGTGAAAATTATTGCATCTCCAATAAAGTCATTAAGCTCTTGTTGATAGCTGATGTGCTTCTATAGGAATGACAATAGTATCCCTATAGATTGTCATTCCTATTGTCATCCCTATAGAAATAAGGTTGGGGCTCAGCCTGCTTTCTCCTCTCAAGATTGCCAGCTATCTGCTGTGTGGCTTGGTGTCATTTTTCATGGCTTGAGAAAATTTTTCATCCTTTGAGAAAAGAATGAGTCCTATAGAGATAGTCTGTTTCAAACATGGTGAGTGTGTTTGTGGGAATGGTTACAGCTGGAAAAAGGAAGATATGGGGGAAGGGTGCCTGCACTCATTCCAAAAAGCCTGGGTGGTATTAGCTCAAATACTGGCACATCTGAAGTTTGGTCTGATTGGTGTCCCCAAAGAGAATCGCAGAAGAATGGTGAGGCAGGGCCATAGACAAAACAGTTACTTTGGGTGATAGAAGCACTAGGCATGGCTTTAATAGGGCAGGGGGTTGGCCTGCCCTCTTCTCCTGAGATTGTTACTTTCTGCTGAGTGGTCAATGTACTCATGATTTTTCATGGCTTGATTTACATTTCTTTTGTGAAAAGAGTAAGTATATCGAGCCGGTGTGAACATGGTGACTGCTGTTATGCGAGATTAAAAAAAAATTGTTTTTTGTTTCTCGACTACATCAGGGATTTCTACTGGCTCTGTGTTTAGGGATCCCTCCTGGCAGAGGTTGGGAACCATGTGTAGTCCTGAAGCTGTGTCTGATACTTGTAAGGCGAGTGTCCTACTCTAATTCCTAGAAACAGTATAAATGAACATGAATATTCAAGTCATATTTTGTCTATTTTAAGTTAAATATTGATACTTACAAACAACAGTGCGGTTGGAAGAGAGGACTAATAGTATCACTTATGTTTTTATTACTAATATTCTTAGCTATTTTAAGTCACTCTTGAATTGAGACTAGGCTAGATCATCCTGAGGACAGGGCAGTGACTTATACATTCCATTGCTATCTATCTAAGTGGGAGACTGTCCGATGTAAAATCCACAGTTTGTGAGATCATCCCATACAACATATCTTTGACCCCTGGCAGATGGATCTGTAGAAGCAGGGTAGTGGTGAAGAAATAATAAACCAAGCCAGTCAGGAAAGAGTAATGGAGTCAGTGGCTTCTTAAGGCTTCTCTTTGTGGTGTCTGCCAGAGTCAAAGCCAGAACTCTTTCTTTATTAAACCAATTCCCAATACCAGGAGAGGAAAGGTCTAGTAATCCAGGTAGGCCATTACATATTAAAAGAGAGATTTACTGGAAATAGGAAGATGAGGAATGCCTTTATTTTGGGTTAATAGCTGGGTGTCATCTTACAGTCCCATATAGTAGTGAGATAAATCACTAGAGGAGAAAGCATCAATTTATATGGAAGAAACAGCCATTTGCTTCCTCTCTATCTTCATGTCTTTTCCTGACTCTCTGGTCTTTTCTAGGTGTCTGGCCTGTCAGGAGGACCATTGGTGCTGCCGTGGAAGCCAGCGGCTAGATCTCGTGTATGGCGTGGTTAAGGTTGCAGCCTGTCACCTCTGCCTTCCTCCATTTTGGGCTGATTACTTTTGTGCTCTTCCTCAATGGACTTCGGGCAGAGGCTGGTGGCTCAGGGAATGTGCCCAACACAGGGCAGAACAATGAATCCTGTTCAGGGTCATCGGACTGCAAAGAGGGTGTCATCCTACCAATCTGGTACCCAGAGAACCCTTCCCTTGGGGACAAGATTGCCAGGGTCATTGTCTATTTTGTGGCCCTAATATATATGTTCCTTGGGGTATCCATCATTGCTGACCGCTTCATGGCATCTATTGAAGTCATCACTTCTCAAGAGAGAGAGGTGACCATCAAAAAGCCCAACGGAGAGACCAGCACAACCACAGTTCGGATCTGGAATGAAACTGTCTCCAATCTGACCCTTATGGCCTTGGGGTCCTCTGCTCCTGAGATCCTCCTCTCTTTAATCGAGGTTTGTGGTCATGGGTTCATTGCTGGTGATCTGGGACCTTCTACCATCGTTGGCAGCGCTGCTTTCAACATGTTTATTATCATTGGCATCTGTGTCTATGTGATCCCCGATGGAGAGACTCGCAAGATCAAGCACCTTCGGGTCTTCTTTGTCACAGCTGCTTGGAGCATCTTTGCCTATATCTGGCTCTATATGATCCTGGCAGTCTTTTCTCCTGGTGTAGTCCAGGTTTGGGAAGGCCTTCTCACTCTCTTCTTCTTTCCTGTGTGCGTCCTTCTCGCCTGGATGGCAGATAGACGACTGCTCTTCTACAAATACATGCACAAAAAGTACCGCACAGTGAAACACCGAGGAATTATCATAGAGACAGAGGGTGAGGCCCCCAAGGGCATTGAGATGGATGGGAAAATGATGAATTCTCACTTCCTCGATGGGAGCCTGGTGCCCCTGGAAGGAAAAGAAGTAGATGAGTCCCGCAGGGAGATGATCCGAATTCTCAAGGATCTTAAGCAAAAACACCCAGAGAAGGACTTGGATCAGCTGATAGAGATGGCCAATTACTATGCTCTTTCACATCAACAGAAGAGCCGCGCTTTCTACCGGATCCAGGCCACCCGTATGATGACTGGTGCTGGCAACATCCTGAAGAAGCATGCAGCAGAACAAGCCAAGAAAACTTCCAGCATGACTGAGGTGCTCTCAGATGAGCCTGAAGACTTTGTCTCCAAGGTGTTCTTTGACCCCTGTTCTTACCAGTGTCTGGAGAATTGTGGGGCTGTGCTTCTCACAGTGGTGAGGAAAGGGGGGGACACATCCAAAACAATATATGTGGACTACAAAACCGAAGACGGTTCTGCCAATGCAGGGGCTGACTACGAATTCACAGAGGGCACAGTGGTTCTGAAGCCAGGAGAGACCCAGAAAGAGATCTCCGTGGGCATCATCGATGATGACATTTTTGAGGAGGATGAGCATTTCTTTGTGAGGTTGAGCAATGTTCGCACAGAGGAGGAGCAACCGCCAGAGGAGGGGATGCCTCCTGCCATACTTAATAGTCTTTCCCTGCCTCAGGCTGTCCTGACATCCCCTTGTGTGGCCACAGTCACTATCTTGGATGATGACCATGCAGGCATCTTCACTTTTGAATGTGACACTATTCGTGTCAGTGAGAGTATTGGTGTCATGGAGGTCAAGATTCTGCGGACATCGGGTGCCCGGGGCACAGTCATCGTTCCCTTTAGGACAGTGGAAGGGACAGCTAAGGGTGGTGAGGATTTTGAAGATACATATGGGGAGCTGGAGTTCAAGAATGATGAAACTGTGTAAGTAAACTTTGCTTATTCTGTCCCCCTCCATTGCTTATTACCTCCTCCTATCCTCTGTCTCACTCTTTATCACTTTTCCTTGTATTTGTGTTAACGTCAGACTTTGGTTCCATCACAGGTATATAGAATCAGCACATACTACTGGCAGGTTCTGAATCTTCCTTTCATTTTCTCACTTTAAATGGTTTTGGTGTGAGGAATCTGGTGGCAGGATCTAAGGACATGGGACATTTTAACCGTTGAACAATCATCATAGTGATGGCTGGTGGAGGTGTGAGATGACTGAACTTTTAGTTTTATGTTTTGGTGAATTTTTGTGACTAAGCAAGAATAAGAGGCTTCTTTGGTGACTCCCTCCTCCTTTCTTCATGCCAAGGGCTTGCTTAAGTGAGTTTTGAAATTGTCCCATAAGATTTTGAGGCAGCAATGGCCCAATCAGGATGTCTGCAATAAAGCAAATGATATCTCTCTTTTCTCCCAGTACTGTATTGTTGTTGTATAAACAAATTTCAGATTCCTCTCCTTCCCATTTGGAAATTGCAAAATCGATTGACATTTGGAAATTACTTTTAAAAGCCAACAGGATGTCTCATAGTGGAAGACTCATCGAAGTGAAATGAGTCCATAGATGACTTGGATCCTTGCAGAAACAAAGCACCCGGGCCAATGACCTTGGTCGCAAATCTAAGCACCATAATCTGGATATGCAGTGGTGAGGGAGAGATCTCTAAGGAATCAGGGGAAAGAAATACATTTGCTGTGTGACCATCTTTCTTTTTCAAAGTCCAGAATTTTTCTGAATTACTTCTCAGATTACTGTCCTTGTAGGCCTTTGTACTCTAGGGGTGACACATGTGTGGCTCTTCTCCCCACTTACAGAGTACTGGGTGTCTTGTCATTTTCTCATGTGGACAGCTTTGAAGAACAAATCAGAGACATTGTCTCAAGGTTTGTTGTTTCTGCGATAATCTAGAGCAGATCATCTGGGATAGCCAAGGAGGGTGAGAATGAGAGAGGTGGGAACCTTGACTCAGAATTGCTATTTATGTCCCCAAACAGTAAGCAGTAGCAGGAGAAGGTATGAAAAACAAAAGGGGAATCAGGCAGGAAATGTCAAAATACTCCAAGAACTCATTAATAACACCCTCAATGGGAAAAGAAAACATATAACTTCTAGACAATTAAAAATAGAGCTTAGTTCATAAAACAGTGTCACAAAAGCACCCCTACCCAGGTCTGCCATGAGACAGAGCTATAGAAGGGGTTGGATTCTACTGATAACTGAGTGAGTGAGTGAGTGAGTGAGTGAGTGAGTGAGTGAGTGAGTGAGTGAAGAAGCTAGCCATCCAGGGCACTCTGGGCTTATCCTTTCTCCATCTCTTCCTAATAATGTGATGTTGGACACATTATGGAGTCTTTCCTAAACTAAACTGAACAGTTTCATTTGTAAATGGAAGTAGAAATGCTTTTCTTGCCTGGAGGCAGGGTCAGATCTCTCTGCAGCTCTTGCCAGCTTTAGCATTTCCTGAGCTATAGACATTGGTGCTCAAATAGGTTATATTTGCACCGTCCAAAGATGGAACAAGGGATATTGTCTTCTGAAATGAAATAGTCATTGAAAATTTGATTTATTAGTGCTCTGTTTAGTGATTTTGCTGGGAGGGGTAATCATTTGTAAGCATAAACAAATACCTGTACCTTTCAGAGGATACTATCTATTTATATGTGCTCTAGGGAAAGTGTCTATACATAATACATGAGGGAGACGGATCTTCACTAGAAAGATAAACTCCATGAAGCTGTACACATTTTGAGGGCATTGACATTGTATAAGAAATTATTGTCATGCATTAAATGACATCAAAATTATACTACTGTCAAGAATTTGACAGATTTGAGAGTCCTCCAAATTAGAACTTATCTTCCAAGGACACTGGAAAGTAGTTTTTGAGAGCTTAGAGGCTTGACTCTTTTTTCCACCATCCCATTAATAAACCTATTATACACTACGATCTATGAATATGATGTAATCCTTCTGCTGTCATTTGAGTTTTTAGCTTGAATGATAGCTTCATGAAAATAACTCTACTGGCTGATCACTTCTGAGTGATATTAGTTTTATGTCAGTTTCCCCAAGTTGAATTTCTCATTCAGGATTTAGTGAACAAAATTATATACCTATCTATTACTTTGATATATTTTAAAAGAATTCCATGTATGTTTACTCTTGGTTTCAGTGTTCAGTACAGAACACTGAGTTAAAAAATAACTGGTATATCTTCACATTCTTTCTTCACAATCTTTATTTTACAGCCTATCTTCGCAGTCTATCTGTTCTATCTTTACAGTCTTTCTTTTAATACTTTAAATTATAATTTTACATCTAAGGGAAGTATGACGTAGCAAGTACTCTGGATTAAGACTGTGGCTTTTGGGGTTGGAACAGTGGCAAAGTGGTAGGGCATTTGCTTTGCACATGGCTGACCTAGGATGGACTGCAGTTTGATCCCCCAACGTTCATATGGTCCGCCAAGCTAGGAGCGATTTCTGAATGCATAACCAGGAGTAACCCCTGAGTGTGACTGGGTGTGGCCCAAAAACAAAAACAAACAAACAAACAAAAAGACTATGGCTTTTTAACAGACTTAACCATGTAGTTTTAGTACATTTTGTTATCTTAAGGATATTTTTTTTTGTTTATTTTGGTTTTTGGGCCACACCCTGTGAGGCTCAGGGGTTACTCCTGGCTATGCGCTCAGAAGTTGCTCCTGGCTTCTTGGGGGACCATATGGGACGCCGGGGGATCGAACCGCGGTCCGTCCTAGGTTAGCGCAGGCAAGGCAGGCACCTTACCTCCAGCGCCACCGCCCGGCTTCAAGGATATTTTCTTATTGACAAAATTGCAGGGCTTTTATGATGATTTAAGATGCCAATTCAGTGTTCCCAGTACAATGTTTGTGCTCATTAAGTGTGGTCATTAATAGTAATATGAATGGATTAACAATATTCTTCGGAAGATGCTTCAGAAGATCAAGTTATAATGATCTCTATGTGGCAAAATTCATGAGCATGAATTTATTTTTTTATTTATTATTTCATGAGTTGTTTGTTTTACTAGCTTTAGAATTCCTACCCTAGATTAAAAACATATTAGAGCCAGAAAGGCCTTTAGAATATTTCCTAGGACAGTGTTTCTCAAATGTTAATATTCTTAGGGGTTATTCAGGGAGCTTCCTAAAATCCAGATTATCATCCAAAATATCTAGAATAGGGCTTGAAATGCTGTATTTCTAACAAGGTCCTAATGCTGTCATCCTAAACTCTTAAAGCTTGTGACTTAACTATTACTCCCAGCCAGGGAAGTGGCTTTTCAAATGACTTGCTTAATTGAATCACCTATGCTTGCTTTCTATTTCCCACATAAGAACTTATTTTTTTAATAACACCATACTTTACCAAGTTGATCATAATACAGTTACACTTGTTTCAGGCACTAAATATTCAAATCTTCAAATACCAATCCCACCACCAATGTGACTGTCCCTTCATCAATGTCCCCAATTTCCCACAATCACCATAGCCTGCCTCCTTGCAGACACAAATTTACTTCATATTGTTTGTTACGACACAAAGGCAAATGGAATTATCAGAACTCAGATCAATATAGGTAAATTTGAAATGATAGTTCTATCTCTCCATGGTGTTAGCAAAGTCAGTGTCTTAAGATTTACTGGGCCGTGGTTGGTGCTAGTCGAGCCTTCTGTGTTACTGTTTAGGCTCACTGAGCTTGGTAGTTTCCTGTGATACTACTTGGGCTAATATTACTACAAAGTTTTGAGGTGTCACATGGTCGAGTGGTTTCAGATGTAAAAATCTGAAACAAATTTGATGGGTTGGCGGTTTGATAAGGTTAAATTGCAGAACCGATCCATTTCTGTCAGAAGATGTGGGATGTGGTACTGGGCTGTGTGGCCATATATAAAGGGGATCTCTGCCCCACTTGCAACTCCAGCTTCAATAGAACCCTGCTCTTACACAAGGCACTGCTAATTGCAGTACTAATCTAGGAATTGAAGTTGAAACTCAGGATATTTAGGCAGATATACCCAATTTTAGGCAAATATGATGCCTAAACTTTTTATTTTGTAGTTGGAGAATGTCAATTTCAATAGTGCTCAGGGATCATTAGGGAACAATGCAGTTCTTAGGATCATATTCAGGGTTTCACCTGCAAGACATGCACTCTGCCACATCCCAGGACAAATCTACTTTTTTTCCTCTTTGTGTAGCTTTATTTATCTTTCATTCTTGGTAGCACTGACAGTTTTTGCTTTACCACACTCCTATAAATCGAATCTGAAGCCTGGCCTATGTTCTACCATTTATTTTGGGTCTGTGAATTTACTAGCCTGGCTTTCTGTTTTATCCCCAAAGGTGTTCTTAGTACCATGCTAAGATGGAAAAGCTTGAAATTTGGAATCTAACAAATAGAGGTGAATCCATTATGAACTTAGCAGTTTAATTTTGAGGAAGTCACTTCTCTTCAATAAGTCCCAGATACTTTGTTGGAATGATAAGAATAAGTTTCTGTTCTGTGGGGATATGATAGGGCTATATTAGAAAATGCACTTTTAGCACAGTGTCTGTTCATAGAAAGTGCTTAATCATTCAACGCTCACTGTCCGCTACATAGTAGGAACATGCCTAGGTGTTGGAGATAAATACATGAATAAGATAAGCTGACACTTCAGCCCCTAAGGATCGAATTTTTCTAATTCAGACAAATAAAAACATCAGGGTAAAGGGTATGGCTCAGATAAGTTCAATAAGAAGGAGAATGAAAGCCATCTGTGCATGTGACACATTTAGAGTTTTTTATTTTTATTATGTTTGGAGATTTTATAAATAAGCACCAACCCCAATGGTTCTTGGGAGCCTGGGACTATTCCCAGTAATACTTGTGTGGGCCTGATGGTTCAGTGCTTGCATCTAGCAATGTTCAGGGATCATCAGGGATGCACCTGAGGTGCTTAGGGCCTCATGCAGTGCTCAAGATCTTACATGTTTGAATTGTGTGCTCTTATCGCTCTTATTGCTTGAGCCATCTCCCCAACTAGCCTCTATTTTATTTTTAATTTCATTCTTATTTATATTTCCCTCTTCACTTCATTTTGTTTTTGTTGCAATGACTGTGTGGTCCCACAAAGTTGGCTTTGGTGCTTGCATACTTTTTTTTTTACAGTAGCTTTATTAGATGTGAGCATGCATAAGTATATCACATATTTTTATACATACAGATATAAACAAATTCATACAAGTTGTGAGAATATTAGAGCATGAACTTGAGATCATCTGGGATCAGATATAGGTATTGACATCTATAAGGCATCTGCTCTACAAATTGAAGCTCATCCCTAGACTCCTATTTTCTCCTTCTCTTCCTCTTCCTCTTCCTCTTCTTCTTCTTCTTCTTCTTCTTCTTCTTCTTCTTCTTCTTCTTCTTCTTCTTCTTCTTCTTCTTCTTCTTCTTCTTCCTCTTCCTCCTCCTCCTCCTCCTCTTCTTCTTCTTCTTCTTCTTCTTCTTCTTCTTCCTCTTCTTCCTCCTTTTCCTCTTCTCATTCTTCCTCCAACTACTCTTATTATTCTCTTCCTGGGTCTCTGGGACTCCAACGATTCCTATGTTGTTTCTGTTTAGTTTATCAAAGACTTCTATTTTTATCTGTTCACATTCTTTGAGTAGTTTATCCATTATCTGGTCATATGCTTTAAGGTTCTTTTCTAATTTCTTCTGCTGTATGGAGTTGTTCTGCATCTCATCTTCCAGCTCACTGATTCTGTCCAAGTGCTTGCACACTTGATCCTGGTGCTTTTGGTTATTCACACGCCTGGCTGTGGTACTTACACATGTACTCGATGGTGGGTCACACACTTTAATCATCATGTTTGAATACATCTCAATTATAGTGTTTTCTGGGGGCTACCTGTGTCATACTCTTTAGTTGTATTGCTTGCACACAAGGGGTCACCTTATTTAATTTTATTGAGTCCCAAGGGTCACTGTAGTGTTCGACAATGCTGCTGAAGATCACACACTTGGCCATACTGCACGCACATCATTAGTAGCAGAGATCACCATCTTTGTTGTGATTCTGGGGACTCCAAACAGCAGGGCTTCTGAGGAATATGCTTGGCATATGCAAGAAGAACTGGGTGGGGATCAGGTTTGCAAAGCATGTGCTTTTAGCTACTCAGGTTTTTTTTTTTTTAACATAACCTGCATTAAGGATCTAATAATGAAACAGATGTAGTGAGTAGATACATGATTAACTAAAACCCAGGTTATAATAAACTTAACATCTGAGAGACCATTGACATATTATTGATATCTTCATGTCAGTAGAACACACCTTAGCTTTGTGACCACTACATATATCCCAAATATTTTGGCTTTGGAATCTACTGTAGACAATAGCAAACCCTTCCAAAGATATGGATGCTCACAAAACACTTGAATCTGCTCATAAAATGTATAACTGTCTTCCATACTCCAGGTTTAAAGCACACATCTGCAAAATAACAGATTACAGCAGCTCTTGGGCCCCTGGGGTTTCTAAGATTAATCAGTTTCAAATATCAAGCTTTATATATGCAATCGTCATGGTTTACTGGCATGGGTTTTCTTCAAGGAAGAAATATTCTCTGGCATGGCTGGAAGATCAGTTAGCATGGAATTTCTTTAAAGAAGAATATATTGTTACATGTGTTACATTTCTCAATAGTTTTAGTGCTTTAAAGTTGGAAGATAGCCTCCCATTTTCACAAACTGTGCACTGAGATTTTGAAAGGGAAAGTGACTACTATACAGTTAGATATTATAGAGTAGAAAAAATTTTTTATAGACGACTGAATTATTTTCCCTACAAGTTTAAGCTTCTCTATTTTATTTTGATCTATCAAAAAATGTTAACTTTGGAAGAAATGTGGACATTTTTAGTGAAAGATACTTTAGAAGTAAAAATCCAGAAATAGTGTTACTAAGGGAAGAAGAAAATTGAGAAGAAATTTTGGTTGAAGACATTATCACTACAGACTTTCCAAATTTAAAGATTGAGTCGTATTCTTATACACAAGAAGCTGAGAGTTCTAAACAAACTAAAGTGTAAATAGAAGAAAGAAAAGACATATTTTAATTAAAATGACTAAAGTCAAAGACAGATTTCTGAGGTCATCAAAGACAGAGAAGAAATTTAAATATAAGGAATCCCCATAAGATTCACAGCACAATTATCAAACAAAAGTATACAGGCCTACAGAGACTAGCTGGATATAGTAAACATACTGCATGAAAAATAAACATCCCAACAAGAATAATCTATGCAGCTAGGCTACTGCTCAGGGGTTACTCCTGACTCTGCACTCAGGAGTCAAAGCATGAGTGTGCTGCATGCAAGGCAAACACCTTAACTACTGTGCTATCTCTCTAGAGCCCTACTACCTTTGAATTTAAGAAGAGATCCAGACCTAGTTTAATAGTAAATTATGTGGTAATCTCAAGGCAACATATTTATAGTCCATGTACCAAGTAGAGGATATTGGAACCTGAAGTAGAAGATATTGGAACCTAATCACTGCATTAAAGTTAGATATCTAAGAATGGGGGGAGAAAGTTGACTTAGAAACAATGACAAATTTCACAGACAATAATAGTACATACTAAAAGATAGCAATTTATCTCTTCCTTTCAACAATCTTGCTTAACATCAGTTCTGAACTCACCAATCAAAAGATACAGGATGGCTGGGTGGATCAGAAAATTGAATTCAACCTTTTGTTGTTTATTGAGCCCTCTGAAAATTCATGATAAATATAGATTCAAAACAAAAAGCTGGAAATAAATTTGTTTAGGTAAATGGTTGTCTAAAAAATGGTCAGATGGCCATACTTTAAAAATATTTATTTTAGGCACTGTGATTTAAAATATTAATAATGGCATGGGTTCATGCATAAAATAGTCCAATACCACACTCCACCAGAGTGTTAGCTTCCCTCCACCGTTGTCCCACCGTTTTCTTTTTTTTTTTTTTTTTTTTTTGGTTTTTGGGCCACACCCAGTAACGCTCAGGGGTTACTCCTGGCTATGTGCTCAGAAGTTGCTCCTGGCTTGGGGGACCATATGGGACACCGGGGGATCGAACTGCGGTCCGTTCAAGGCTAGCGCAGGCAAGGCAGGCACCTTACCTTTAGCGCCACCGCCCGGCCCCCTGTGTGTGTCCATGCTTTTCAACCCTTCCCCACAATATGCTTCTTTTTCTGAAGTCCAGCTCTCAGTTTTTGTTGCCTGTAGGCATTTATTGTTTCCTTACTATGTTTCCTTGTATTGTACATATGAAAGAGATTATTCTGTATCTATCCCTCTCCTAATTTCATTCACTCAGTATGATGCTTTCCAGATCCATCCCTGTAGCAACAAATTGCATAATTTCATCAGTAGTATTCTGTTGTGCATATGTACCAGATTTTTTAATCTTGTAATCTAGTCTTCAGATGATAATGCTTATATCAGATAATATAGACTTTAAAGTTTTAAGATTATATAGGAAAGAAATGGATATTAATTATAATTATGTATATATGCATACATAGATGCATACATACCTGAATGCATCAAGAATCAACACTCCTGACATATGTACACCAAATGAAAGACCATCAAGTCACACAAAGAAACTGCTAACAGACCTGTGTGAAGTTACTGATAGCAATACAATAGTTATGGGAGATTTTAAGAACCCTTTCACCACTGTATATATCAATTCGGCAAAAATCAGTAAAGAGACATTAGCTTTAAAAGAGGAAATAAAAAGATGAACTTAATAAACATGTAGAGCTCTCCACTACTCAAAAGTCATGTACACTTTCTTCTCCAGTGCACATGGGACATTCTCTAAGATAGGCTACACATTGGTACACAAAACTATTCTCTAAAAAAAAATCAAGAGGATAGAGTATCAAGTATCTTCTTAGCTCACAATGCTTTAAAAGGGAAAATTGACCACAAATAAAAAACTGGGAAAAACTTCATACATTTGAAAATGAAATAGCTTATTCCTGAACAACCAATGGGCCAAAGAAGAAATTAAAGGAAAAAAAAATCAAGACTCCTGTAAACAAAGGAGAATGAAGATATAAGTGAAGAGAACATACAAATCACAGCAAAATCTGAAAAGCACAAAAACATTAATTCTAAAAGACATTCACACCTCTATGTTCATTGCAGTAATATTCACATTAGTAATGATCTGAAGCAATCCAAGTGCCCAAGAATAGATGTGTAGATAAAGAAATTGTGTTATATATACAAAAGGGAATACTATTGAACTATAAGAAAATACGAAACTCTGAATTTGCTACAATTTTGATGGAACTAGAGTATCATGCTGAGCAGAGAATCAAAGGAAGAGGGTCAAATATTAAATGATCTCTCCTATGTGGAACATATGGAAACATAGTCAGAATATGAACAATGGCCAACAATAACATATCCCCAGACTTTGCCTAGAGAATTGAGGTTGCTGAATGTGGGTCAGGGGGAACAGTGAGAGGAAACTAAAGACAGTGTTGGGTGTGGTGTAGCTACATTGTATTTATGAAACATTGATATTAATAGTATTATCAATTATAGAACCTTGTTTTGAAAAATGTGTAAACATCTGGGCTGCTGAGGGTACAAGTACACATTAATATTGTTTTTGGTCCACAACTCTCTGTGCTCAGGGCTTATGTCTGGCTCTAAGCCAGGGAACACTCCTAGAGGACTTGAGAGACCAAAGAGGAGGGTGTCGGGGTTTAAACAAGATCATCTATGTACAAGGCAAATATTCTATCCACTGCATTATGTCTCCAACACACAATTTCACTTTTTTTGGAAGGGCACACCTGGCAGCACTTAGGGATTTCTCCTGGCTCTGTGCTCAGAAATAGCTCCTGCAGGCTCGGGGTACCATATGGGATGCCAGGGATCGAACCTGGGTTTGTCCTGGGTCGTCTGCATGCAAGGCAAGTGCCCTACTGCTGTGCTATTGTTCTGGCCCCATTTTCACTTTTTAAGGCTTGACTAAAACAGCAGACTCTTTCCTTTGCTTAGAAAGGTGTTAGGTAGTCGTTTGTAAGTCTATAAGAATGATGTTTGGCTTCTTGCAAATTTTTTCTGTGATTCAGGAGAGCACAAGCTACAATATTAGTGAGGGTAGGTTTGGAAAAGTGGCAGTGCTAATTTCTCCATAGCTGTCATCTTTTCCTTTCTTATTTCTTCTACCTTCAGTGCCTAACTTCTGGTCACAAGATCTCACTGAAGCTTTGGATTAGAAGTTGGTTATCCTCTGGCTTAAAGGAACTCATAATGGAGTTATGTACTCTGTTCACAGTTATCCTAAAGTATGGATTCCATTTAAAGGCCAACGGTTGAATGGGGGTACCTTCCAGGATAATGGAACATTTCAAGTACAGTCTCCCTCTTCAAGGCCTGAAGGTTAAGTGAATATTTAGAAGAGAGACTATAATTCCGAGCTTATATCAAGGTATAAATTCTGATAATGTTCTCCTCCTACCCTTCTCTTTTATTTGCTGCTGTTGCTATGATGGCAGGGATCGTATTAATCTAGTTGGGAGTCCTTGTGTACTCCAGTTGTGGTGTTCACTGGGATCCTGTGTTCTTCACATGTGTACTTGCCTGGGTTTGCACTTCTGCCCCTAGTGCTTGCACATCTTTAGTTGTAGTGCTCACTAGGATCATACATTTTAGTTTTGATGGGATCACACTCTATAGACTGGGGTTAAGGCCCCAGAGTGGTTCAAACCATTCTCAGCCCAATGAAACAGCACTACAAATCAGATACATGGCCTCACACTTATATAACAAATGTTTTGGGTGTTTTTTGTTTGTTTTTGTTTGTTTTGTACCACAACCAGATATTCTTAGGGATTATCCCTGTCTCTGAACTCAGAAATAACTCCTGGCTATGCTCAGGAGACACACATTGGGGCACCAGCAAAGATCAAACTTGGGTTGGCTGCATGCAAGTCAAGCACTCTATCCACTACACTGTCTCTCCAGCCTCATAGCAAGTGTTTTCAATCATGGAGTCACTCCATTCATGTCCATTTCTTTCACTTTTAATCTTAATTACTAGAATTGTCAAATAATTATTTCAGAGAATTCTTGTTCAAACTCTATGGATCACTCCAAGTTCTATAAGACACTCTAAGTCTACTTAAACCTTGCTTGTCTCCAGGAAGTCCAGATAGTCTCTAGTTAATCTGTTTAGAGCATCTGGGTACAATACCTTCTGGTATGTATCTTTTACTAGTGCTGGATCAGGCAACAACATTTCCTCTATCTCTCTTTGTCAGGGGCCATGGTAATCAAAGTATGTAGGTTGCTCACCTTTAGTCTTCTTACATTGGACTGCATCCAGACATGAGGTTAGGAAGTCCACATGAGAGATTACCAGGTTGGTTGAGAATAAAGACACTCTGTGATTGGATGATTTAATTAGATTTAATTAGACTATTAGAGAATGAAAAAGTCTTATGCTCAAATAAGCTTTGCTGTGCAGTATTTAGAGAGGGTGAGTTGGTAGTTCCAGGCAATAAAAATAAAGGGATTCTTATGGAGAGCCTGCAATGGACCTTCTTAACTCTCCTGGCTCCTAAGGTCAAAGATTCTACATGTACTTACAAGAGCAATAGAAAGGGATTCTTGGATAAAGCAAGGTAGGTGAGAGATCAAGGCTCTATTCTATTCAAACTTTCAATTTTCCTTATCTCTTTGGATGCTATAAAAGCATTCATTTTTTTCTATACCCCTTGGTTCTGCCCTATCAACTTTATGAGAAAGGCCCTAAAGATCAGAGCTGTGCTCTTCAACTTTTTCAAAGGATTGTTGTTTTTGTTCTTTGCTTTTATTTTTGTTTTAAGAAACTAAATTGTTGCTTCTCGAATCCAATTGAAAGTCCTGGCATAAAGCCAGGAATACATAATTGCTTATTGGAAAATGGGGCTCTTTGATCTACAAAGTCTTATATTTAGGATTCTACACAGTCCAGTAGCATATTATGTAAACAAATGCTTTGAAGATTTTTGTAAATGACCATAAATAAGGCACCAGTAAAATTCTCAGGTGGCATAATACTTTTCATTCATAGGGATAATGTCTCCATTCCTACAATCTACCCAGTACCCAAGTAGAAAATTACCTGGATAAATAAATTAAGTGACATTAATGTTGAAAGTTAGATGTCTGTAAGAATCTTTATTATCCACAACACTCAGTAATTATTAATCACTGCTTAAAGTTAGTGGTTGATAGGGTACCATCTTTCCTTTTTCCTAGGGAAGGGTCAGTATGCAGACACAGCCTGATTAACCCATCCTTCCCTGAGTTCAGTTAAGTTCAGTTCAGTTAAGTTGGTGCTTAGATTCATTGAGAAACCAACTATGTAAACCAAACTAAACTTTGTACAAGGTTATATAGTTGAACTCCCGCAATGAATAGCATCTTGGCAGTGACTTTATACTCAGAGGAGGGTTCTCAAAATATTATGAATGCTGATGTTTAAGAAGGCACTGAGAGAGGAGAGTGGAAATTGAGTTACTAGCATCTCATGTTTGGGGCATATATAGCAGAGGAAGAAAAGATAGTGTGTTTATAAGGGAAGGTAATACAGAGCATGAAATAAAGTGATCACTTGAATAAGATTTGCATCAGAGTCATGATAAGCCCATAGCAGGCTTTTATCCTTAGTAATTGATTTTCTTCCAGGTTTATCTTTGTCTTTATTTATCTACCTTTTTTTTCTCATTCTTCTGCCTGATTTCTCCACTATCACCTGACACCGTCTTTCCAAGATGTGGTGATGTGGGATGTACTCCATCACCATCACAAAGGCTAATCACATTAGGCTCTGGCTGTATAAATTCTTTTGCATGTGTTCACTTTATTTCATGCTCTTTATGACCTTTCCTTATAAACATATCATCCCTTCTTCCTCTACTGTGTATGATCCAAGCATAAGATGCTAGTGCCTCAATTTCCACTTTCATTCCTGTCTCAGTGCCTTCCTCCCATTTCCTTTATCTCTATCTCATCTTTTATTCTGTAATCTGGTTCCCTGACCTTTGAGCTGCTGGCACCTTTACTGGATCATCTTCTGCTTACTGTCTAAACTAGGATTTCTTTTTTCAAAAAGGAATTTACAAAGGGATGCTGTCATTTGGAAAGAAAACTAGTTTCACTGTAATACCAAGAATTCTGATAACTTCTAGGAAACAAACTACTCACTGTGGTGCACTTTTCCCCTTTACTTAGCCTACCCAAAGGTGTGTTAAGATAGGAATATTGAGTTGTAAGGATTCTATAGACTGGCTCACTATTAGAAAGTAAGTGGAAACCGAGGTAGCCCTGGGGTCCTCTTTATCTTCTCAATGCCTCCATCTTTTCCCTTCTGAAATTAATACTGTCTCCTGTTATTCTTCTCTTCATGACTTTCTTTCTGGTGGCTTTCAACTCACAAAGCTAGCTCATGAACTCACAGTTCCATCTCTTGGCTTCTTTCTCCATATATATGTTCTTACACAAAACGAGCTTTCTATACTCAAAAATTTTTTTTGTTTTGTTTTTTTTTGTTTTTGGGCCACACCCGGCAGTGCTCAGGGGATACTCCTGGCTATCTGCTCAGAAATAGCTCCTGGCAGGCACGGGGGACCATATGGGACACCGGGATTCGAACCAACCACCTTTGGTCCTGGATTGGCTGCTTGCAAGGCAAATGCCGCTGTGCTATCTCTCCGGGCCCTCTATACTCAAATTTTTAAGAAAGGGAATCTTATTGACCCTTTCCCCCATCCCCACCAAATCAAGCTATGTCAGATGTCATGAACGAAATGTATGCTGGTTTTTCTGTGTCAGGCCAAGTTTTCCTGACCTCCTACCCCAATAGCCAGTCTGCTAAAACTGAGTCTGAAAAGAAAAAAATTCAAGTTTGCATGGAGGGTCAGTGGTAAGTTATAAGAGCAGTTGGTCTATAAGTGGTGAATAATATTTCACTTAGGAGAAATTTACAGGATATATAGTCACTTCCAAACTGGCACAGAATATGTGAGACTATGTCATGCTTGAAGTATATCAGAGATTCTACAAATTTTAATATGGGGAAATAAAATGGAGAATGCGGAAAAACAGACATTTCTGGAGTCCTCAACTCTATCAGATGCATCATATTGACCATGGACTCATCCACAAAGATCTGTCCAAATTAACAGAAAATATTTTAGATAGGAGAGGCTCAGTGGCACAAATCTCCAAGGTAATGTCTTCCCCCATATCCCTTTCTGGTCTGTTTTTTCCAGAAGAGCATCTCAGGATAAGCTTCTATGCATGTTCAGACATGCTCTTTAGGTTCTGAGACTCTGAAAAGACTCTTTCTGGGTTGGTTTCCAGAAAAGTCTTATTGTGAAGAGCAAGACAAGAAGCTTCCCTGCCACACAAGTTCCCCAGAAATAGAGTGGCAGCTCTTTCCTTCTCACTCTTTTTTTATTGACAGTAGTTGGCTGGACTTAATCAGAACCAACAGTATCCCCTCTTTTTCTTTGGAGCTGAGCTCAGTGCCTCCCAGAAACTCCCCAAAAACGAGTGTTTCATCTCCACGAGGTTTGATATATCTCCCAGGTACCCTGTCCACCCCATCCTGGCCTAGGTCTGAGTGTAAAATAAGTTTTCTTTGTATTTGCTATTTTTGAGGCTGTATTTGGGCTAAACTCTGAAGGTCAAATATATACCAATGGTAGTCAAGTCTAGAGATAGGAATGATTTCATGGGATAAATAAACTAGGATTCATATCAATGAAGAAAATTAGCTGAAGTTTCCATTATTTCTTTCATACAGTCTGGGCCAAACCTAATGGCTGGAACCTCTCAGAATTATATTCTTCTTCATCTTACATTGCATACAATCTTCTTCCCTTCCCTGTATAAATCCACAGGAATAAAGATGACCAAAGAATATATAAAACAGATAATTTCCTTTAAAACTAGAATCTTCTAGAACCCCTACTAACCTTATAAGTTTTATATGCTAAAAATGTGGTTCCCAACTGGATACCTGTCATGAACCATTTCAATTAACTGTCCCTTCTCACAGAACCCATGTTTTAGAAGATTATTAATTAGAAATTAATTTTCGTTTTTCCCCATAAAATACTGCAAATGATAACCTGTGTTACTGGAGGGAATTAAAGTCATTTTAACCAAAGTAAAGAGAAATGACATTTTAATTAACCCATGTGGTCTGTTAAAAAAAATCGCTGCTTTTTGTTAGGGTGCTTGGAAGGAAGGAGGCTGAATACCATCAAAGGCTGACTTTCAAAGGAACTTACTGACGTAAAATGCTTGGAAAAAATTAATTACTAACTGTTTAAAGATATTTTGATGAGGATGACCTAGTGGGAGAGATTAGAATAGTCTAGATATCATATTAGAATATAGGACATAGCATTGGGTACCTAGGCTTTACCATTGCTCAGACCTCAAGCAATGATTATTGTTGTTGTCAGGCCAGAGCAATAGCATAACAGATAGGGCATTTGTCTAGCACAAATGCTGATCCAGTTTTGATCCCCGGTATCCCATATGGTTCCCTGAACCTTCCAGGAGTAATTTTTGAGCCTAGAGCCAGGGTTAACACCTGAGCACCGCTAGGTGTGACCCAAACACACAGAGACACACACACAAATATTGTTTTTATTTTTCTTAGAACAAAATGGCTCCTATTTGTAGGAAAACACAAAGTTTTGATTTTGAAAGTAAGATAGGCAGGCAGGTAGGGATGGACCCTCCATCCACAATGTCAATGAGTTCTTGGTTGTAATAGAAGCTCTTTCACTAGTGGGTTTCTTTTGGTCCCTCACACTATGCTTGGTGGTGCATTAGATAGAAAAGGAAGAGGGTGCTTCGACATGGAGACTACATGTTTGCATAGGCTAAACAGTACAATTCCACCCACACCCTAGAAGTTTCTAAAGGAGCATACCTCTATAGCAGTTTGTCACCAATTACCCCCTTCCTCTTTAGCTTCTTCACTGAAGCTTTATGACTGGCTTGCCAATTAATGATGCCAGTGGGGCCTCAGGGTGATGTGACAGCCCCAAGAAATCAACCACTCTCTCTCTACTCACCTCTGCTATAGCAGGGATCTGCTGGAGAGATCTAGAACTGTGGACCTTGCTCTCTATAGGTAAAAAAAAAAAAAGAAGTCAGTCCTAGACCTTATCTGGCCTTTCAGGTCTATTACCCTTCTCTCAAAAAAGAATTTCAGGAGGGGTAGTGAGGCTAAAAACAGGTTTTATTTAGAAATTCTGAAGAAGGGAAGGGAAAAGGAGAGAAAGAGTGAGAGTACCATACTCAAGAGAGAGTGTGGGCTTCTCCAAAGGCAAAGAGAGGCCCAGTACATATTCCAGCATTAAAGAATAAAAATATATTTAAGAAGATATTTTCTTATCTCAAGAAAGGGAGATGTGGGCACCATGTGTGTGGCACCATGTACATGGGCTAACAACACACATGTGCAACTTCTTTAATATAAGTTGACTTGTATAGGGTTTTCCCAACCTGCTCCATGTGGTGTTTTCTATCTAGGTAAGAGTTGTTAGGGATAGAGTTGAGTGTAGTTGATGGTCTTTGACATACTTTTGCTGACCTTTGTTCCTGCTGGAGCTTCTTTCATTTGGGGTTTGTGCGTGTGTGTCCAACTTTCCCTGGACTTGCTGTGGTGTCAAGTAAAGGTCTTATCAGGTTTTGGTCACTGTGTTCAGAAGGGGAACCTGATACTAGAATTTTTTTTAGTAGCTTAAGGTTAGTAAAAGAGTAAATTCTTCAAGTTCCATCTTTGGTTTTTTTAATTGATTGTTTTTTTGGGGGGCACATCAGCTCAGGGGTTACTCCTGGCTTTGTACTCAGGAAATCATATAGGGTGCGGAATCAAACCTAGGTCTGCTGTGTGCAAGGCAAGTGCCTTATGCATTGTACTATTGTTCCTGCTCCTTCTTGGTTTTATTATATCCCAAAAAGTTTTATTACATTCCAAGAACTCATTGACATGAAAGTCCCTTCCCTAGCTACCTGCCCATTAGGGGTTCATATTACCCAATTTCTTTAGATTAGGGAGTGGAGTGGAAAAAAGGGAAGTACTTCATTCTAGAATACATTTTTTTTTTTTTTTTTGGTTTTTGGACCATACCCGTTTGATGCTCAGGGGTTACTCCTGGCTATGCGCTCAGAAGTCACTCCTGGCTTGGGGGACCTTATGGGACACTGGGGGATCGAACCGAGGTTCGTCCTAGGCTAGCGCTAGCAAGGCAGACACCTTACCTCTAGTGCCACTGCCCCAGCCCCCCAGAATACAATTTTTTTTCATTTTTTAATATAATTTTTATTTTGATCATAGTGGCTTACATATTGTTGACAATAATATTTTAGTTACATATTAACATAATATCAGGGGGAGTCCCATCACCGAATTATCTTCCCTATACCTCCGTTCCCATCCTACCTCCCATATCCTCCTCCCTCACCCCCAGGGCTGCTAGAATATGTGGTCCCCTCTGAGCCTAGCTTACTACTTAGTGGTCCTACACCTGTTTTGGTCTTGGTACCTCCCTTGTTTCCTTCTCTTAATTGGGAGGCGGTACCAGATAGTTCCAGTTATGTGGTTTTGTTTGAAGAAGAGAAAAGTGATAAGCTGGGGTAAAAATCAAATACACCGAAAATGGGCGGAAACCTTCTAGAGGCTCTCATCATCGGTTTGAGAGACGAAGGGGAAAAAGAAGGTGAAACACCCCGACAGTACAAAAAGAAGTGTCAAATAAAATATCCAGTGAGCACTCCAACAATATAGATAAGCACCACATAAAAGCCACGGTCTTGAGATAAAAAAACATGGCATAGCATCCTGCCTGGAGTCGGGTCGGGGGTCCCTGGGGTCTGGCTCGGGGCTGCTGTGGAACGCGGGGGTCCGGAACCCACGTGGGGAGATGGCCGGGTGGCGGGCGCACTCACCCTGCCTGGAGTCAGGTCGGGGGTCCCTCTAGAATACAATTTTTAAGGATAAAATTTAAAAGCAAGATATTCTGGTTTAAAACTACAAATTCTTTCCACTGTTTCTTTTCTTTTTCTTTCTTTCTTTTTTTTTTTTTACATCAGAAGAAGGACATAAAGAAGAAAACCAGTTTTCTTCTTATATGAGAAATGCGAAGAGAACATCTCACACCTGTTTCCATAAAAACAGCAAGAGTTGACGTCTTTGCCATGCAATTCAGCTACATATGGGCCCAGATATTTGTCAAAGGCCAAATAAACTCTCCACCACCCAGTTCAGAAAAATGGATTCCATTTCCTTGACTCTACCTTTCCTTGAACTGGTGCAGAGACGGTTCTGGTTTGAGTCACTTCACCCTCAGGAGCCATGTTCAGATGGGGCATTAGCGTACTGCCTGGAAATTGGGGGAGTCTGTACTGGACCATACACTCAATTCAAAGTGCCTTCTGTGTCATTCATGTGACTGAATGCAACCAGGACTAAGGGTTAGAGAAGACTGATCAGAAAAGGAAAAGGGTGGGCCTCAGCTGCAAACCTCCCCCCCCCCCATGACCCAATGATGCCTGAAGCAGCCAGAGAGTTGAAAAGATCAAAGAATGTGGGCCCCATGAGATAGCATGGAGATAGGGTGTTTGCCTTGTATGGCAGAAGGACGATGGTTTGAATCCTGGCATCCCATATGGTCCCCCAAGCCTGCCAGGAGCGATTTCTGAGCGTAGAGCCAGAGCACTGAGCACTGCCGGCTGTGACCCAAAAACAAAACAAAACAAAACAAAAAAACAAAGAAAAGATCAAAGAATGCAGGGGAGATTACAAGGGATCTCCCACTGACCACATCAGGTCGTCCCTTTGGCTTCTTTTGTTGTTGTTGTTGTTGTTGTTTTTAGGATTTACTTTATATTCATTCACCTTATATACCTTATACACCTTGTAATGTGACTTGAAAATTGACTCTAGTCAATTTAGAAAGACTTGCTAGGAAGAAACGGCCAATTAACAAGACTTTATTTGGGATCCGGGTGGTAGAAAACCATGCTTTTTGGTGTTCTGGATACCATGCACTACTAGGATGTTGAATGATGATGGTGGTGGTGGTGGGTGGCTCGTGCATGCAAAGCATGTGCTCCAGCCCTTTGAGCCATCAGCTGGACCTAAAGTGGCAGTTGGCTTCAACATGTGGGACATACACAGATGTGTGGAGTTGAACCCAGAGTAAATCCTCAGCCCAGAAAAGCACTGAGTTTATCCCAAGTCTCACAGGTCACAGGGACACAGTCTGTGTCTGTTGAGTGGAAGAGTGAGGAAGGGAGTAAAAAGTTTGAGTTCCAGGAATGCTCTATTTCTCCTTACAGCTACTAGGTTGCTTACTCTTCCATATATTGAGGACTAGATAGAACCCCCTATCTCCCACTGTATCTATCTTTCGCCTCTTTCCCACAAAACTCTTTGGGCTTGAATATCTCTGGACTTCTCCACAGCCTGAATCCTGCCCAGTGCTGATTCCTAAGAAGGTCTGTTTCTGGATTGCTTGGCTACCTCTGAGCCTGTGCTGCCTCTTTTGCTCAGGAGACACCCTGTAATTCAATTAGGCGCTCTCCAGGGAGCATGTAATTATGTCCTATCGGGGCCTTGTAATGACAGCCCCCTGCCATGGCTCAGGGAGCTGCCCTGCTCAGCTGTCCACAAACCTTTCATGGGGAGGAACTAATCTGCTTAGCCCAGCTGGATTCAGTACTGGGCAACTGTCCCCCAAAAACCTCAAAAATGAAAAGGCCACCTTTTCACCAGTAGAAAGGCCACTGTCAGAGCATGAGGGCTTATCCTTTTGCCTTGGCTCTATGCCCTGAGCCCAGCATTGTTTTCAGCTGAGAGAAAGAGAGGATGAGAGAGCACCAGTCTCTTCTCACGGCCAAGTGTCACCAGCCTTCTTGGGAGTTCAAAGGTAGATGAAAAGATGTTGAAGACATTTGCCTATTATCCCTATTAGCTTAAGGGAAGGGATGATGAGAGAAGATTGTTTGAGTTACTTGGCATTACATTGGATATTTCAAATGCTGATATTTAGGGGCAAAGAGTCGTCCTGTATTGGAGGAAAGTTGCCTTAGTTCTCTATGCAGTTTTGTTCCTTTGGGTTGGACTTCTGTGTAATAGTTTAGAAAGATAGAAGGACCTCAGTTTAAAAATCAGACACTGCTCAGGGTTGTCTCCTCTATATCTTACCTTAAATGCCTGCTGGATAGATTACTTGAGCCCACCCTGAAGGGAGTCAAATATTTTATTTACTATAATGTGGAACTTGCCCAAAATATCATTGGCAAACCAATCGGCTGCAAAGTCTCCTTGCTTTTAATTTGATGTTCCCCCAGAACCTCGGAGTTTACTTGAAAATAGTCTCTGCAGATATAATTAGTGGTTGATGAGATTCTACTCCATGAGGGTGGGCCTCAGATTCTGTGACAGGCACTTTTTGGAAAAGGCCACATCTCAGGAGCCAGAGGACTGACACAGCAGGGAGGACTTTTTTCAAGAGTTTCTTCTTCCAGGCTTGTGAGTTAATTTACTTTTATTTGGTGGTACTCTGATACAGCAAACATAGGACATGTAATCCCTTAATAGTACCTGCCTTAGGCTGTGAGGGCTCACACCAGCAGTGCAAGACTAAAGGGTTTATGGTCCTCTGGATGCTGAATCAGAAGGAGGCTAGGACTTCACATCATTTATTACATTTATGCTCTAATAATAGAACTTTCCATTCCTACTTGATCCTTCCCAGATTTAAACACATGCCTTCTCTAAGTCACAGACCTGGATATATTCAGTTACTTTTATGACTGCCATCATAGACCTCTTCTTTTAGCTTCCAGCATCTTTAAGGCCTGGTTCAATGGAAGTTGCTAAACTCCTGCTCAGCAGTTCCAGGATGCTTCATAGATAGCTGGCATGTTCTTTCCTGCCCTTCCTATGGGTCATCTTGTCATCCTTGAAAATAATGCCCCACTGTGTAGTTCAGAGTCTTTTATCTGGTGACTGAGAAGGCCCAAGAAGCACCCATTCTCCAGACTCTCTCTCCCTTTGGGGCCCCATGGCACCTTTTCCCTATATGTGCAATGAATAGATTTTTTCCCCATCTGTAATTATATTCTTTCCATGAGTCCAAGGTGAGCTTTCAGGAAGAGACAGATGCTCTAAAGATAGACAGCCAAAGAGTCTTGTGCGGAGGAAAGTGGAGGGTAAAAGAAATATTATCTGGAATTTCTTTGAGGATGTCAGAGAACCTGACAGGCTGGTCTCCAAGGAGAGAGCAGCCCCAGGCTGGGGTGGAAGGTGACCTTGTGGTTGATTCCTCTGCATCCTGATGTGGACTGTATTGGACTTGTTCAGGAGATAAGAGGGGATAAAAAAGAGTGTATGGAGAGAGGAGAACAAAAGAAGAGGGAGGAAGAAGTGCTGGGAGGAGGATGGGCCACATCTTTCTTGTCTCAAGGATAATTACATGTGAAATCACTTGCCTGTGGGACTCTGGGGCTAGAGCGACTGCAGTAATTACAGTACCAGCTCCTGAGGGTTCTGGGACATAGTCTCTGAGCAGCATGTAGGCAGTGTTGAGGCCCCTCCTGCTTAAACTACCTCCTGGATTCTGTGTTACCCCATCTACCCCCAGAGTCTGTTGCTGATTAGAAAGATTGATGAGAACTATCATTGTTTCAGAGTGAAGCCCTCTTTCTAGACTTATGGACCAAAACCCACAAATATCCAGAAAGTTAGATATGGTCATTACCATATCTGATGTCCTATCAATCTAGATAAAGAAGAACAGCAACCCCAGCTTTCCTTAGTACTACTATGCTGGGTACTGCCCTCTACCCCATCCTGTTCCAAAGGAAAATGCTAAGTGACTAAAGAATCAAATATTTTTATTCCTGGTTTTGCTTTTTTTTTTTTTCAATTATCTTGTTGTTGTTGTTTTTTTTAATCCTTATCTGTAGATGACTCACCCAGACCCTCATCTTGTTTTATAAGCCAGGCAGCTTCCTGTCATTAAAGTAACAAATGCTATTACCATTAATTTATACCATTAATGTACGTAGGATAATATCGCTTGTGTGACAATAATGATTTATGATCCTTCGTCTAATCCATGCATAACATAAGCCCATTCTGGCCTTGACCATTCTGTCTGATACTTCCCCTTTTATAGCAGAGAATGACACTTAAAAATCAGGGACTTCATGGTTAGGCTTGTGTCCATTCTTCTCATGGTGTTGCCAAGGACTTGATTGAAATTTCCCATAACTTGAGCATGGAGAAATCACTACCAGTGCTCCTTTTGACTCTTAAAACCACATTGTTTTTATCAGTGCCTTGATAGTCATATTCACACCTCTCTCCACTCAAGGAGTCTTCTTCATAGAATTCTTGACTTCTTCCCTACTCCTTATGTTTGACTGGTTAGGCAGATACTGGTCAAATTGTGTGCAATTGTCATTTCTGCATGTCATAAAAATCAAACCGACAAGTTCCTTAGTTTATCCAATATACAGACCCCACTAGTTTTTAGGTTAGCCCTGACACTGCTACCATCAACCCCCCCTACCTATTTCCTGAAAAAAATAAGAAAAAGGTTTTGTTATTTTTGCCTATTCTCATCCTTCATCTTCCAACACTGAGATGCAGCTCACCTTATCTACTGGTAATGCGTCAAGAGCAAATTTTGTGTGCAGTCTTAGGTCTTAGTCATCATATCTGAGTGACTTTCATTTCCTCTCTGCTAACTTTTCTTCCCTTACCAACCCAGCAAGCCATCAAAGTAAAACAAAATTCCAGGAAAGAATGGTAAATTTTTTTTTTTTTTGTGAAGAAGACAAGAGGAGATGGACCTGTGCTCAAACCCTGACTCTATCATTCCTTAGCTGGTGTATTAGTTTTCTATTACAGTATAACTACCACAGGCAACCCTGATTTATCTCTCAGTTTATATGCCTCAAAATTATTGACAAGGTGTCAGCCAAGTCTGCTATCTTATCTGAGACTCGGGGTCCTTTTCTATATTCAGGTGATTGTTGGCAAGATTCCTTCCAACAATTCTAGAGCTATAAAAGTCTGGCTTACTTTTTCAAGATTAGCAGGAGAAAAAGTCCCCCCTTTTTTTGGGGGGGGGTTACACCGGCAACACTCAGGGATCACTCCTGGCTCCACGCTCAGAAATCGCTCCTGGCAGGCTCCGGGGACTCAACTAATTAGAAAGAGCTTACCCGGGATAATTTCCCCTCAAGTCAAGGTTTACAAGTCAACTGTTCAGGATCCCAGTTATATTTTCAAAATCCTATTACTTTTTACTTGTGCATGAAATAACATGCACACAATGCTACCACATTCACAGTTTCCTTTCAACTAAGGTAGGAGATTAGACAAGGGATGTTTTGGGTCTTGGGGCTTTGTTAGAATCCCAACCACCATGCTGTGTGACTTCTGGGAAACTCCTGAATCATTTTCAAGATTCAGTTTCCTTACCTTGAGGAAAAAGGAAATAAAACCAGTCATATAGAGTCATTTCAGAAGCTAAATAACTATATTTAAAAGAGTAATAGATAGTACACACAAGTGTATAATAATTTTCTTCCTACCTTCCTTTTGTTGTCATCTATACTTCAGTCTCTGTGATCTGAACCATATTTGAAAACCATTCCAGGTTGCCCAGATCAGGAAAGTGTAATTGATTCCTGTTGTTTGCAGGAGTTATGGGACTTGTTTGCACAGTTACAACAAACATGATATGGGAATACTAGTGCACTGCAGAAGGAGGACTTAGGGCTAGGTTTCCGAGAGCCTCTAGTCACAATATTTTATCAAGTTATCAAGATATTACCTTGTTTAATGTGTGTTTCTGCTTAAAAAAAGGAACTTTAATATGTACTATTGATTCATGAACATTAAGCTCATGGGCAATACCAGTGTAACTCATGCCTGAACAACATTTTCTAACCTATGCATTTTTTCCAGGAAGCACATCAAGGTCTTCTTGTGCTTAAGATCAGTAGGTCACTCGTCAACACTATATATGTTTTTTTTTTTTTTGAGAGGTGCAACACCTGGTGGTGCTCAGGGGTTACTCCTGGCTCTGCACTCAGAAATTACTCCTGACAGAGTAATCTCGAAGAACTATATGAGATATTGAGAGTCAAACTCAGGTTGGCCACATGCAAGGCCAACACCCTACCTGCTGTGCTATTGCTCCAGTCACCATTTTATTTTTTAGCTTTATTTAAACACTATAAATTGCAAAGTTGTTCATAACACAGTTGTTTCAGGCACTCAAAGTTTCAACACTATTCCCACTACTAGAGTGGCATTTCCTCACTATTGTCCCCAGTTTCCCACTTCCCCCACGCTTATCCCCTTGGCAGACACAAAATTATTTATTATTTATTTTATATTGCTTGTTGCACCAAAATGGCACATGGAATCATCAAAAATAGTTTAGTAAAAGAAATTTTGTGAAAATTGTATCTCACAATGGGGTAATTAAAGTCATTATTTGAGAATTTACTGAGCTATTTGCTATTAGTTGAACCTTCTGTGTTATTTTGTTTACTGAACTAAGTCGACGACTATGCTACTTTCCCATCTAATTTGCTATGCTCCCACTGGTCTGTCCATATTGTGAAATTTGGAAGTGTCATGCAGCCACATACGTGACCACTTGCTCCAGGATCTGTAGACCTAGCTTGTCCCTCCTCGGGGGGGGGGGGGGGCTCAAAGTTTTCATCTCAAAGACAGTAAGTATACCCTGGAATTTCATTGGCTTGGCTTTACATCATTTTTGAGATTTGTTGTGAAGCTAGGCTATTATTTACATGGCAGCAGAGGTGGGATATGGGGGGCCATTTTATTTTTTAATTAAATTTATTTTAGACACTATGGTTTACAGAGTTGTTCATAATACAGTTATTTCTGGCATTCAATAGTCCAACTCCAATCCCGGCAACAGTGTAACATTCCACCTTGGCCATCAGTTCCCCAACCAATGTGAAGCCTGCCTCTTGGCAGGTATAAATAATTTACTTACTATTGTTTGGTACAACAAGATGGTAATGGAATGATCAAAAAGAACATCATTAAAAGAAAATTTGTGGGGCCGGGCGGTGGCGCTAAAGGTAAGGTGCCTGCCTTGCCTGCGCTAGCCTTGGACGGACAGCGGTTCGATCCCCCGGCGTCCCATATGGTCCCCCAAGCCAGGAGCAACTTCTGAGCACATAGCCAGGAGTAACCCCTGAGCGTTACTGGGTGTGGCCCAAAAACCAAAAAAGAAAAAAAAAAAAAAGAAAATTTGTGAAAATTGTCATATCACAAAATGGGTCTAAGGCCTACTAAGGTGTATATTGCTAGCTGTTGTTGGTTTTGTCTTTTGAGTTTATGTTGCTTCTGTGATAATTTTATATCTAACTTGGTATATTCCTACTGGGAAATCAGTATTACAATTATGGAGGGGTAGCATGTGGCCACCTAAGCAGTTTTGTGGTCCACAATTTTGAGGTTCTGTGGAACTGGACTGATTAGCTCATATGGTGACACCTGTGATTTGTGGGAGCCCTCCAAAGGGTTTCAGTGTGCTCATCTGTGAGGCCAGTGTATCCATGTATTTTAACTGCTAGTTGTGCCTCTCTTTGAAAAGTTAGATGGGTCTATGGGGTTGGCTGCTTGTGTAGACATGACGGAAGGGTCTGGATCATGGTTATGGCTGCTGGAACTTGATAATACAGAGGCACTGGGGGGCCTGGGCCTGGCCTGGCTCCAACCCTTTCCCATAGATGTCAGCCACAAAATCAGCATACCTGGAATTCTTTGGCAGTGAGGAGGAGTGTCTGCAGAGATTAGTGAAAAAGTAGTGATGCTGAGCCATTGGCATGGTGGCAGTTGTAGGGCAGGTGTCTTTATGTATAACCCCCCGGATTCAGCAGGGCAGGGGACTTATCCTGTCCTCCTCCAAAGGATCTCAGTATGATCAGCTGTGAGGCCAGTAAAGCCCTGAGTTTTCTCTGCTAATGGAATCTCTCTTTCAAGAGTCAGATGAATCTATGGCATTGACCACTTGTGCAAACATGCTGAAAACTCTGGATTGTAAATGTAACTGCCGGGACTTCTGGAAGTACAGGGGGGAGGCTGTGAAAGTACTATTTTAAATGACAAATATGTCCTTAAAAAAACTGGGCCAGAGCAATAGTACATTATGAAGGGTATTTATCTTGCATGTGGCAGACCTGGGTTCAACCCCTGGAACTCCATAGGCTCCCCTGAGCCCACCAGGAGTAATTCCTGAGCAGAGTCAGGAGTAACTCCTGAGCACCAGCAAGTATGGCCTAAAAAACAACCAAACAACCAAACAAATAAACCAACTCCACCCCTCAGAAAACTAGAAAACATACCACTCAATAAACTGCAGAAAAGATGATTATATGCAGGCACTGTGACATCCTTACCAGAGACTTTACACTTATGTAAATATAAATAGGTACATATATAAATATAAATGCATGTAAATGATTATGTCTCACTTACATGTATTTCATATGTAGGTGACAGATAAGTTTCTTCTAATATTTTCCTACTGTTTTCTCAATAATTGGAGCAAGTTGCTAGAGAAGGGTTGATCAGAAGCAAGGGGCCTTCTTCTCCCTTTTCCTTTCCTGGGCCTCTGGACAATGTTCATCCCTTCAGTACATCTCACAGCTCCTCTGAGACATGATGGAGAGAGGGGGATGTAATAGTCATAGATGAAAATCATCTTTGCTGACCTCTCACTACTAAGGAGTGAACTATGCCAAGGGCCTTTAGAAGATGGAGACATGGGTCCCTAGCATTTTTGCAGAACTAGATTCCTGCTGAAGTTAGTTTGGCTTGGACCTCTGGGCTACAACATTAGATAGATAACATATCTATCTTCTACCATCCACTACTATATTTCCATTTTGAAGAATGCTGCAGGGGTGATGACCATTTCCTGAGAGCAGGGTGTGGGAGAGCCAGCCAAACAGATTTTCTTCTCTTCCTTCTGCTTTGTGGGTAATGATTGAAACTAAGTCTGCCTGGGAAGGTCTCTGAGGCTTACTCACAGTCCACTTTCTACTAAGCCCTAAATTATGACAGTTCAGGAAAGAACTGTTTTGGGCTCTCATTCCTTTATTATACTCGTATTCACTTTAACAAGAGCTTCCCCGAGGTCTGTCTCCATATCTCCTGGGTATTATTATTCTGTGCCACCGGGACCATTTTCTTCTTCCTACCCTGCGAACTGCTGCCACGCATTAAAATATAGCAACAGTTCTGTGTTCTGGGCTGGGGATTCAAAGTTGTGGAGCAGGAGGGTGGAATGGTTTGCTTGGGTAGGTGAGCTTGTTTCTTTGCTTCCCTTGCCTCTATACCCACCCCCACTTCTACTGCACCAGTGGAAGCAAAAAGCAATATTCTGATTGGCAAAGCAAACTATCTTTGGGTACCAAAACTGCCATCTGGGGAAAAGCCTCTGTATAATCAGTCAGCAAAACAAAACCTTGTGTTTTATAGCTGGTACTGTGGGGGCAACATCTCTACTGAGGGGGCAGGGACATCTACTTCCTTCATTAAAAAAATTAAATAGCAGGCCTGATTCCATATTTAGAATTCACACGTGGGTGCAAGTGCGGGTGTGTAGGCACCAACTGATGCCAGCTGGCACTACTGTCTTTCTCTGCAGTGACTTGTTGAATGTAATAACAGAGATGTCTGAGATCCACAGTGATTTAAACAGAAGGTTTAGAGGCTTTGTGAGGGATTGGCAGATGCAGAAGTTGGAATTGAATGAGAGATTCTTCCCCAATGCTTCTCTTTCCATATTAAACCAAAGCTTTTTTCCAAAAAAAAAAAAAGCAAAAAGCAGAAGAGGAATTTAAAGAGGGTTTCCTCTGAGAATGTCTGTGCCTTATTCAAATTACATCTGATTTTAAGGGGTTAAGGCGCTTACCTTGCATGCACCTGACCTAGGTTTGATCCCTGGCACTGCATGTATTTTTTCCAAGCACTTCCAGGAGAGATTACTGAGCACAAAGCCAGGAGTAAACCCTGAGTAAAGCCAGGTGTGACCTAAAACAAAACCAAGTAAAACAAAAAGCTTCATTTTTCTTAATTTTATACTCAGCTATCAAATATAATTTCTAAGACTCAAATGAGGCAGAACCCAGAATGTCTTCCTCTCACCAAAACCTACTGAGTTCCTCACCTGTGCCAGTAACTAGCCTGGTGCCACCATTTGAGGAGAAGCATCATGCCTCACTGAGTTAATGTTATCAAAAGATGCCAAACAAGGAAGCCAACACAGTCACTTGCCATCTTTTAAGTCATCCCTAAATTAATGGGGTCTTGTTAGAAAAGCAAAACATTTCTCTAAAACAAACAGATTAACCATTCCATTAAAACAAAAAGCTGCCTTTGAAAAGAGGAACAGAAGAATGTACTGGAGACCTGAATTAGACAGACTGTAATGACTGAAAAATTCCCTGAAAGAGATCATTATAAATTGGGACCGATCCAAGAGACTTGCTTTTGAAAGTATATTTTGAGCCAAATCTTGAAGGGTGAATTATTATTATTTTTTTGCTTCCTATAAAAAGCCTTGTGTCACATGGTAGTAGATGGAAGGAGAGGTGACAACAGAAATAGAAAGGTTTCCCTAAGGATTTTTATGATATCAGAATCCAACACTCCACCCTGGATATATTCTTTCAGTCGGGTTGACTCCATCTTCTGTAATACAGTGGGGACAATTCAGACTGAGACTTACTCCCCAGTGGAGGAGACAGACTTATTTCAAGGTATGACAACACAAAGAGAGTACTATAGGGAAGAGTGAATGGAAGGTAGTTGGGAGAATAGAAGAGAAGTAGGCTACTGAGTACTATGAAGGACATATATGTCTAACATGTGTCTACACAGGAAAGAGCTGCTTGTTCTTGGTCAGGGTGAGAAGATAGGTAGAGGAAGGTATGAGATTGAAGAACGTAAGTAGTAAAACCCTACAAGTTACTGGAGAGGGATAGAACTCAGATCAACTAATGGAATTTCAAACCTGTTTGAAAACCTGTTTCAAACCTGTTTGAAAACATGGTTTTAGTTCTTTCATGTGAATGAATTGTTTTCAGCCTGGTGTATCATTAGAATTACACAGGAAATTGAAAAATTACTAATTGGTGCCTGAATCCTGCCTCCAGAGAGTCTGAATTCATTGGGCAGGTGTGAGGCCCAGATTCAGAATATCTTAAAATATATCATATAAGCATGGTTGAGACCCATTGCTCTAGATCACATGCTTGTGCTCCAATTGTATTATTATGCTTATTCCTTAATGTGTGGACAGAGTTTTTACAGAAAAAAAATAGAATTCAAGGCCAAAGTTTTGGAATCAAGAGCACCTGAGTCTAAGACTTCAATGATCCTCAATGATCTTGGACATGTTACTAATAAAATACCTCTTTTTTTTTTCTTCAGGTTCTTACTTCTCAAAATAAGTACCCTCTCATAGGTTTATGGAAAAATTTCAGCTCAAAAATAAGCACCATAGGGGTGGGCGGGAAGAAAAAAAAAACACTAGGGCATGTCCTATGGGTAGGTCCTCAAGACTTAATGTTTTAAACACATAAGCACAGGAAAATGTAGAAATTTTATACCACTACTACAAAAATATGTGACTTTGCAGTGAAAAGATATTGTATAGGAGTTATGGCACTTGCCTTACAAATACCAAACCCAGTTTTTGCCCTTCAGCATGACATATGGTTCCCCAAGCATGGTAGGAATGACCCCTCAGTACAGAGCAAGGAGTAGCCTCTGAGCACCATCGCGTGTGGCTTCAAAATAAAAAAATTTGTAACCATTCTTTAGAAGTGAAAGACTGCAATTACCATTTGAGGGAACTGTGAACTTTAGAACCCCATATGGTTACCTGGTAGTAGCTAAGAACAGAAAGAAGCCCTGGAGTGTCTTTTATATCTATGTTTGATGACGAAATATTGAACTGTGTAGAACTCTGTTGAGATGGGACCAGAGCAATAGTGGGTAAGAAGCATGCATCCAATTTGGGTTGGATCTCCCCCGAGGCAACCAGGAGTGATCCCTAGTGCAGAGCCAGGAGTAAGCACCACCAGGTGTGGCCCAGAAAGCAAATAAACAAAAACCTCACAAAACCTTCTTTTGGTAAGTCAAAGGCAATAAATTAATTGGGCATTTGTTGAGGAATGGAACATGATGAATAAAACAAGGGCTGTGACTTTTAAAAATTGCTTTATTTGGGGCCAGAGCAATAGCACAGCAGTAGGGTGTTTGCTGATCCAGGACGGACCTTGGTTCAATCTGCAACATCCCAAATGGTCCTTGAGCAAGGAGCAATTTCTGAGTGCAATATCCAGGAGTAACCCCTGAGTGTCAGGGGGTATGGCCCAAAAGCTAAAATAATAAAATTAAATAATATTAAAAAAATGAAATTGCTTTATTTAAGCTCCATGGTCACAAAATTGTTCATTGTTGGATCTCAGTCATACAATGAACACCATACTTCACTAGTGAACCCTTCCTGCCACTGATGTCTCCAGTTCCCCTTCCACTCTTCACTCTCACCCCAACTACCTCTAGGGCAGGCAATTTGCTTTTATTTCTCTCTATCTCTCTCTCTTTCCTTCTGTGACTTCTTTTAGAAGGAAACAGAATACACACTACTTTTTAAAGTAAAAACAGGTTTTGTTTGGAAATTCTGCCTAAGGGGAAGGGAAGAGAAGAAAGAGAGAGAGAGAGAGAGAGAGAGAGAGAGAGAGAGAGAGAGAGAGAGAGAGAGAGAGAGAGAGAGAGAGAGAGAGCACACACTTTAAGAGAAGCCATGAGCATCTCCAAAGGTGGAGATAACCCCAGTACACAACCCATCATGAAAATAGGAAAGCATGAAAGTAAACATCCCAAGAGGGCAGATGCAGGCAACATGTGCTCAGGCAACACATGTGCACCTACAAACTTGTTTAGTCCAAACCAATGCATAAGACATAATAAAACTTCTACCCCCTGGACAAAAGCCAATGAGAGAAACATAAAGCCAATGAAAGAAAATCCTTGATCAAAACACTAATATTAAAATAACTGCTCTTGAATTAGGTCTCATGGAAAGTAGACCACTCATAAATGAATTGATTTCTTCCTGGGCAGTCAGATCAATCATTAGAAGGTAATATTAGACTTAGAAATGAGTCAAAAAAGAAAAGCCATCATCTCCTTTGCTTCTTGTGTTTGAGAGAAATCAAAGAAGTTGCAAGATTATATGTGTCCAAGAATGTAGCCTTACATGAATTCTAGTAACAAATTACTTGTCCTATTTTACATAAAATTATTAATTCTCCTGTGAAAGTCACATTATATTTCATGAAACTATATGTCCTCATGAAGTCTTCCAGTAAAACTGATGATCATTCATCCCATCCCATACATGAAACTGGAAGATCACAGTAGGCCTATTTCTATTTCTGCTTTTTAGCTACCTTTCTAAGTTCTGCAAAAACAGAATTCAGAACCTGAAAAAAAAATCCCAGGACTTATTTTCTGGGAAAGAAAGAATAAAAGCCTATTTGCTCATTAACAGCAAAGGAAATTAATTGACATGTGATCTTATAATCCTATCTGTTGCTCTCACAGATTTCTGTACATGTCTTGATCAAGTGACTTAACTCATCTGCTTTCTCTCTCTGTGTGTCTGTGGCTTGAGATGTGCTCTGTAGGTCTGGACTCTTAGTGGTGGGTTGGGAAGGGGTGTCTTTTAGGTAGATCTATAAATCCCAGGGATAGCAGTGAGGTGGTCACCTTGTCATAAAGAACAGAAGAGAGAGAAAGGCACACAGTGAATTCAGTCAGGGAGAAAGACATCTTCATTTAAGAGGTATACTGAGTCCCTAGAGTATAAGAGAAGGGTATTGAGGATGGCTCTGTTGGATGGCAATAACCTTAAAATTATAGCATTAACTTCTGGTGATGTACATGATATGATTCACGGGCAATTGAAACTATGTAGTATTTTCTTGGTGTCTCCCCAGAGTCTTACTACTCTTCCCACTGAGTCTGAGGAGATCTAGTTCTGTTGCCAAGAACAGGAATTTAGAAGCGAGGCCTATTAATTCATTCGTTTTCCAAAGAAGCCCATAGAGGGAAACATACAAACACTACATCTCTGAACTACTGCTCTGAAGTTTCCTTAGACCAGACATTAGGCCTGACTTAACTCTAGCAGCAGAATTGCTAGTACAGCAAATGCCATTTATTAGCTCCCTTATTACCAGCTTTGGCAAGTTACTTAGCCCCTTAAAACCAGAGCACAGAAGTGTAGACTGATTTTCGGAGACATATTTCAGGGATTCAAATCTTTGATCTCTCATAGCTTAGCAATGTGACAATCATCAATATATTTAACATATTTATTGCTCTGTTTCACTGCCTATAAAATGGGCATACGATCTATCATATAGCTTCGTGGTAAGACTTAAAGGGAACAAAACACATTGATTATGCTTTGGAAATATCTATGCGTAAGGCAATTCCTTGTTAAACGTTAAAAGTAACCAACCAACAAACCAACAAAATAATTTAGGGAGGGTTGATGGAAGGAGAAACTAATGGGCCTGGCATAAAGTGAGCGCTGATAAATTAGGTATTATTATTGTCATCATCATCATCATCATTGTCATCGTGTCATAGTCCTCCTCCTCTCTGGTCCTTAGGTTCCCCCAGCTGTTTAAAAGAGTGGTATGTCAGCAAGTATGGATTTCATGGAGGCTCTACTGTGTGATTTACTGGATGCTCCAGAACATCTGGAGAACCATGAATTTGGTCTCACCCTTAAGCAACTTATGTTCTAACTAGGAAGAGATGTAATCAGACCTAAACATTTGAAAAGCAGTTTCTGAAAGTGCCAATTGCTGCAGGTCTAGGGTTCAGTGACATCACACCAATGAAGCAGGGGTACTTTTGCTCACCATACTTATATGAAAAGGGCTGAAAGAATTAAATTAAAAAATTAAATTAAAGTACATTTATGTACCCCCTACATTATCTTCTAGCTCTATGCAAAAGTGTTCTTATCAAATCTTCATCATACTTCATGGTAGGTAAAAAAAAAAGTGAGGCTACAACTCATTAAGCCACTGATCCAGAAACCCAAGATAAGAATCATGTCAGTGCCCCAACACAGATTTATTGTTGCCCTATCCCCTAATCTATATTTTAAATTTCCTTTAGCATTCACTCACAAAAACAGCTGGAAGGCAGTTCCAGGAAAAAATGAAGGAAGTGATGCTCTTCTTCAAAAGTTAAGAGCTCTGGTAGCTGCCCTCTTGTGACTTCTAGAAGGTTGCTTTACCTCCTTCATCCTCAGTTTCTCTACAGGTTTGAATATTATACCTTATAGGGGGCAGAGAGAGGTCACACCTGACCCAGGTTTGATTCTTGGCACCACATATGACCCCTTGGGCCCTGCCAGGCATAATCTCTGAGCACAGAACCACAAGTAAGACCAGTGCATAGCCATTTGTGCCTCCCCAAACAAAACAAGTAAATAAACATAACGACTTATATGACTATTGTAACTGTGCAGTGAAATAACAATGGGTATGAATCTTATTTTAGATGACAGAAGGGACTGTTTGAGTATTTTATAGTCACTGTCTACCTAGGTGTTAGGTTGAAAGGTCTTCCATGCTCTGGGGTAAGAACCTAAGCACATATCTTAATGACATCTTGGACCAAATCCATGATTTCCTGGCAACGTCTGCTCTTAAAATTATTCTATTGATCTGGTTTACAAAAACCAATCTCAAACTTAATTTGAAGCTTCCTCCTCTAGTATTAGTCAGATTCATGACTCTAGGGGGACTTTAAGCATGATACACTGCTTGGTTCCTTTCCCTCTGCCCTTGCTTCTCAGAGCATAAATGGTTCACTTCTGGGACACTTCCACCTTTTCCCCTCCTTTAGACATAAATTATTCTGATGCCTTAAGTCGGGGAAGGGAAACAAGAAAAATGTCTAGATTTGTCATTGTCTCTTCATCCTCTGTGTATGCTGATCACTTGGGGATAGTGATCACCTTCACCCCAAATCTGCAATCAGTGTGGGCCTTCTAAGAAAGAGGGAGCTCTGCCCTCCTTGGGCCAGATTTGTTCTCTAAAGCCCTCTCTTCCAAGGAGTCTCCAATCCAGCAGTTTCTAGGGCAGCCACAGTTATCCCCACTATTAGCCCTTATGTGCTGCTTAAGGATCTTTTAAAGAATCTTTGGCTTTCTCTTTCATACTTCCTTAGATCCAGGAGTGACTGAGAAAAAGGGATGGTCCTCTTTTTTTTTTATTACAAACATGATTATAGTTGGGTTTCAGTCACAAACAGAACACCCCCCTTCACCAGTGCAACATTCCCACCCCCAATGCTTCCCCCCTCCTTCCCATCCTCTGCCTGTATTCGAGACAGGCATTCTAGTACGGCTATTTTTTTAAGTTCACTAAGCTGGGTTTTTTTTCCTTTCTTAAAGGATAAATGTTAAAAAAAAATACAGTAGTAAAGGTGTGAAAGTGGCAATCGCCGTTATTTGCATAGGCCCAGCAAAATATGGGGAAAATGGAAAAAATCCTTGGCCTGATTACAAGAGGGCCTCACCACTGAAGTTTATTGGCATAAGACTGACTCTGGGCTCCAGGCATACCAGCTTGTCCAACCCCTGAGACATTCTCCATGGTCCCGGTGAAACATTTTCGCACTTTAGCTGTTGTTGGTGTCAGGTTCCTGTATTTAAAAGTTCTGGATTCTGTGCATTTTCTTCATTGAAGTCAGGCTGATGTGGCACATCCTCTAGCTTCACCTCACCATTAGATGTGGAGAGACTTGCCCTGCAAGCAGGTTGTTGCTAAGTCGTCTGGGTGTTGAGAGTACTCTTTGGAGTAAGTCAAAGCCAGAGCAGTGGTAGGGTCTTCCCTGGTAGAGGTTTGCATCCTGGTAATGTTATAGACAATTGTGGTTGTTTCCATAGATGGTATCCATTGTTAAGGGGTGTATGGACAATGCCCATTCTTCTGAGGCCTAAGCCAAATCGTTATGCCAATGTTCAAAGCCTAACTGCATTACAAAATTTGTGTTCCCATCTCTATTAGATAAGAACTTGTTTGCATATGTAATATTTTTACCATTTTAATGTGCCTACGCAAAAGAGAAACAATGCCACATGGTATTGTTGGTGCATCTGGGGGCAGAGGGAACAAGTCCAACATTCCCCGTAACTTGGTTCTAACATGAATTCTATACAGAGATACTCTTCTACCAGCATTGCTTATTGAACAGATCTCAAAAAGGAAAAAGAAAACAAACAAAACCAGTGGGCAAAATTGTCACTATATAAGAGAATATTCAAAAAGGATTATAGATGTTAAGGGAATACATCTAAGATATACAAAGGAGATACACATGCTCCTTTTATGTTTTAGAAATAGTCGAGGGGGAGGGTGTTGTTTCTGGGACACCACTTTGGTCTGAGATTTGGCTATCTGAAGTCTGTAAACAAATACCAGCATTCCTGTATCAGGATATGTCTTTGAGTGGAGGTGTCTCGGAAACTGATTATGGCAGCAAGCACAGGTATTCAGGGAAGGGAGTTGGAGGATAGGAGTCAATTGATAATACATTAATAAGAACAGAGTTTTGGTTTCTTCTCAGGCTGAGTCTATTTTTTCATTTTGGGAGCTCGCTGGCAGTTAGCTTGCAAGAGGATAACAATCTGCTTCATAAGGAGTGAAGACCTGAGGGTAAAAATGGCTACATGTGGGGTAATAGACAGTGGGGGTGAGAGTAAAGAACTAGAAATGACTCTGTAAGGTGGCGAGCCAATGGGGGAAAGGAATAATACAACATAGACATTCTGTATAATGTAAACATAGATGAACACCTTATGATAGCCTATTTAACTATTTATACTATATAACATGAAGTGGATTAAACTATATGATATCCTATAAATCTATATAAATTTTATGTGCAGGGGATATTTCATGGTTTGAGAATGAGGATTAGTGGGAAGGGAAGTTCACCAGTCACCTCCCCCAGTCCACCCCTCTGGTGCAGGGTGGGGGATGGGGAGGCCTGGAGTCCCCCTTAAACTGCTTGCTGGCATCCACCTTGCTGGCACCCTAGGCAGGTGGTAAACCTTAAACTGCTCACCAGCACCCAACTTGATGGCACCCTGGGCGAGCAGTTTAAGGGGAACCCCAGGGATGGTCCTCTTACTTCTTTTTCTGCATTACATTTCTGTCCCTCCTCAACTGGCTGACCCCACCAGTCCAGATGGGAAAGCAGTAGACGTTAAATATCTTGTTACATGTGTTAAATGTCTATGCATATTTGCACAAGGACTGGCACCAGCAGCTCTGTTCTTTGTAGATTATTTTCCATCACATTTGAAGTTTCCTTCTGGGTAAAAAAAAAAATCCACGTCCCTGTGTTTTAAATACTCCCCCAAACTCCTGGGATCTCTACTCTCTCAATATTCTGCTCACTTTCATGACTGCACAAAATGGGGAAGAGAGCAAAACGCCAGTTTCCATTTCTTGGACACGACCCTAGTGTTTCTGATCAATGCTCTTGGTGTCTCTTGGACATGGTGAAAGCCCCATGGGAAGAATTTCTATGCTTTCTTCATGAATTGAGGGAGAGGAGCCAAATACCCGCCACCCCGCTGGTCAGCAACTGACTACCATCCTTCCCACCTTCGTTTTATAGAGCAGGAAGAGGGTTGCTGGACTTACAGGTTGAAGACAGGAGGTGAGTAAAATCAGTTTAGCTGCCTTTGTAAAATCCTGAGGGAGGTTTCTGTTTTCAACTGTTGGCCTCCCTCATGTCTAGGGAACTTAAGGCCTCTTTGCTTCAGCTCTTCCCTCCAAATTGCCAATTCTGGAATAACAGGAAAAGTTTCCCCAACATCCTGTTAAATATGTATGCATATTAGAACAGAAACAGGCAAGATGTTTTTTCTTTGCTCACCTTCCAAGGAGGCTAAGGCCATTTGCCCCCACATAGCAGAATAAATAGAACACTGAAATGTAGTGTTCTCTTCCCTGTGTCCTTATCCCACCTGGGAATCTGGAAGGCAAAGCCTAGACAAGATTATTCCATAAAATATTTTTGAGGTTATTCTACACAGAATACTTCTCTAGGCCTCAGAGCTCGTCTCTCCTGAACTTCGAATCAGGGCATGTGACTGGGTAGCTTCAAGTCTGGGGATCTAGGAAAGAGACAGTTTTTTTTTTTTCTTTCTTTCTTAAAAACAGTTGTTTTTAAGTAGAGTTCCAAGTTCCTTTTTCCAGGAGTGTCTGGCCTGTGCAATGATGGAAGACGTTTGAACCAACCTTCACTCTTCTTGAGTTGGATGGGTTGGTACAATGCAGAGTCATGATAAACTTGGAACAGGAAGAAACCTCTGGTTCAGAGAAGGGTTCATTTCATCTAAGGGACTTTGGCTAGTAGGAAACATGCATGCTCAATCATTTATTCTTTATTTTCTTCAGACAACAAGAACTGGAATCCTCACTATTATTTCAGAAACCACAGTCTATGCTCCATTTGTGGATCTTCTATACAGTCACATGGTGAATGCAGCTAACTGTCAGTTCTTTGCTTCTCATTTCTCAAGAGTACCTGTAGCCTGCTCATGAGGGCCACTCCCTATCTTGCTGCCTCCCGTCTCCTGAATAACAGGGTCTTAGGGTACACTAACCATTAATTTCCCTTTCCCAAAGAGTGACAGGAAAGGCCCTTGAGGGCACAGAGAGGTGTGATGGATTGAGGCACGGTGAAAGTGAATTATTTCCCGACACAATTACAAGGAGACTTACTTAAAAGACAGGCCATGCTAAGTCATCCATTCATCTATTGTTCTTTGTAGTGGAGGTGGAGATGAATTGAAGAGCCCATTCACTCAGACAGTCAAATTAACAACATGCTGGGGAGACTAGTTCCAAACTGACACCACATATACATACACACAACACACACATCATTACCATCTCTCAGATCAGACTAAAGGGAGGGATTTTGGGTAGGGAGAGAACAAATCATCTTTGGCATCCATCCCTGAAAATGGAGCGAAGACAAAAAAGTTCATATTGAAAAATTCATCCAGCTCTAAGCAGGTGGTTCAAATAAGCATCATTGTGTTTTTAGAGGCAGGAATCATAATTATGCCTGAAAACCAACTCCCTTCGATAAACACCAAGTGAAATGTTCACAAATTATGACTTAGATAAGTGTCTATCATTTTACAAATTGGTTTACCGTAGGATTTCTTTTAAGTGGTCTACTTCCTTCGTACTTTCAAAATAGGATGTGATTATAAATACCTGATGTATAAACAGATTTTTATGATATTCTCTGCACGCTTTGTAGGAAAGGCTTGAGTTTTGTCTTAGAGATCTGGTTTGCAATTTTGTTTCTGACTCCAAGCAAGCTGGGGTACCATATACATGGGTGTGCTCTTCTGTGGTTTGGGAAGGAAGCACTTACATTAAAGGAAGATATAAGAGAATGTGCTTCCAAATGGCATTCATTCATTCATCATTCATTCATTCAAAACATACTCATGTTTATTTAATCATTCAACCATACTCATGAGTACCTCCTGTGTGTCAAGCACTATACAAAATGCTCAGGGTATGCAAGTAAGAAAACTCTTTTAAGATGGGGCTCTGACAGAAGTCTACCAACCACAAAAACGCCACCGGGAGAGTAAATGATCCTGAGCAAAGTCTAGAGTTGATCCCCATGACAGTATACTCCAAGGACGGAGAAACCCCATATTTTTTAGGCCAAGTGAATTTCTTTTTAAATGATCCCAATATTTACTGTGCCAGAGCAGGAGGGAAAAAAACAAAAATACAAAAAGCACAAAACCTTGGTTATTTATATATATATATTTTTACCTTCATTTATTATTATTATTATTTTCATTTTACCTATCTATTTTGGTCGATTTCTCTCTTTGGGTGTGATTATTGAAATTGTTGTCCCCAGTTATACTTATTTTTTCTCTTCCTCTCTTTTCTTTCGTTATGTGCTATGCCATGTTTCTTATTTCAAGACCATGGTGTGTTTTTTTTGTTTGTGTGCTTGTTTTTGTTGGTTTTTTGTTTGTGTTGTTTTGTTTTTTTGTTTGTTTTTTGTGGTGCTTATCGATATAGCTGGAGTCCTCAATGGATATTTAACACTTCTTTTGGTACTGGTGGAGTGTTTCACCTTCTCTTTCTTTTCACCTCCCAAATCGATGATGAGAGCCACTAGAAGGATTCCACCCATTTTCGGGGTATTAGACTCTTACCCCAATTTATTACTTTTTTCTTTTTCAGGCAAAACCACGTAACTTGAAATAGCTGGTCTTGCCTCCAGTTAGAGGGGGAAATAAGGGAGGCCTCAAGACCAAACAGGTGCAAGACTACTAAGTAATAGGTTAGATACAGAGGGGACCACATATTCTAGCCGCCCTGGGGGTGAGGGAAGAAGAAATGGGAGGGAAGACAAAAACGGACGGGTAGGGAGAACAATTTGGTGATGGATGGGAATCCCTCCTGATTTTATGTGAATATGTACCTAAAATATTATTGTCAACAATATGTAAGCCACTATGATCAAAATAAAATTATATTATAATAAAAAAAAAAGATGGGGCTCTGAGGGGCCAGCGCGGTGGCGCTAGAGGTAAGGTGACTGCCTTGCCAGAGCTAGCCTAGGACGGACTGTGGTTCGATCCCCTGTCATCCCATATGGTCCCCCAAGCCAGGAGCGACTTCTGAGTGCAAAGCCAGGAGTAACCCCTGAGCATCACCGGGTGTGGCCCAAACACACACACACACACACACACACACACACACACACACACACACACAACACACACAAACAGATGGGGCTCTGAGATTAGACCATCTCATTTCAATGATTTATGTCCTTGGATAGCTTGTTTATATTCCACTGGAAGAGCAAATTACATAAAGTGATAACAAAATCAAACAATTTCAGTTTAAGATGGGTGCTATAATAAGAAGAATGTTTTAAATGGTGGGATAATCTGAAAAGGACTGTGAAGTGCTGAAATTTAAAGCAAAATAAACTATTGGATGATTTCAACTACATGAAGAGTTGGGAGAGCAGTGTTCTGTGTTTATGCAAACTAGTATATGCAAAGGTTTTAAGACTCTATGGGCCCATATATTCTAGAATTTGAAGCAAAACTCATGACTGAATTAAGGATAAGGAGGACTCAAAGGGTTTGGGTGAAGTAGACTAAATTCTACAGTGCCATCAATACTAGCTTCTTAGGACTGCTCTAACAAAGTACATAATTTGGGTGTCTAACCAAAATGTATCATTTTCCAGTTATAGAAACTAGGAGTATGAAATTTGGTGTCAGGAGAGGTTGATACCTACTGGTTCCTTTTGTAGGGGAATCCTTCTTTGCCCCTTCCTAGCTTCTTGGGGGTTGTGGTACCCCTTACATATAGCTGTGTCTCTCCAACCTGCCTTTATCATTACTTGGCATTCTCCCTGTGTGTTTGTATCTTCACATGGTCACTTTTATCCTAGTTATATTGGATTAGAAAGATTCTCTGCTATGCTTGCACCACAACCTAACTAATACTATCTGCAGCATTCCCCATTTCAATAAGGACACATTATGAAGAGGGCCTCATACCCTCTTCAACCCATCACACCAGAGTAAGGAGTTTGAATTTTATTTGATTGTAAATCCTGACTGGTCGTATGTAGGTAGATATGGCTTACAGTGGTGTGTTTTAACTCTGCTGTGTAAGAAAGGCTGGTGAAGGAAGAATGGTAAGGGAATAAGTTAAGCCTTGTAAATGACTTAAAAATGTAGTTACTATAATCCACAAAATGGTTGCAAATATATTTCTGGGCATATAATGTTTTAATTTCAATTGTAACTGACTTTTAAATTCTCTATTTTTTTTTGCACAAAAGATAATGAGCATTTCATTAGGTACCAAGCTAAATTGACCTAGGTTCTGTAGCAACCCTAATGGAGAAGAAAATTCTCCTCTCCCTCGTTAGCTGCTGAAGAAGTCTGTTAATTTGTGGAACTTGGAAGAGGGAGTTGTAGCTGGAGAAAGAAAGAATTTTCTACCTCATGTCTTTTTTATTTAATTATCAATTTTTAATTGAATCATTGTAAGATACACAGTTACAATGTCATGACTGATTGTAAGTCATACAGTGTTTCGACACTCATCCCTTCACCAGTGCACATTTCCTGTCACCAATGTCCTGTTCCCCTCTCAACCGCTCTCCTGCCTGCCTCTAGAACTCATGTCTTCTTGATTTTTATTGAGTGTCAAACCTGGCAGTAAATTAGAATCAGAAAACAGTGCTCAGTGATAAGCAAAGGTGCAGCCAGGGCAAGGCAGTATGAAAAGGGAATTACTGTCTGGCCCCAAAAAAGGGATTTGAGACTTTTATTCTGTCATGTGGTGAATCCCCAGATGCTCAAGGACAGGCTGTGATGATTATCTGAGCTTCTGCATCTTCTGTCTCGGCTCCTCTCCTTGGGGACTAACACACAATACTCTCTTGCTCACACAGGCCAAATATTCAGCAACCAGGCAAAGAGCTGAATTGATCTGGTTAATCTGAATTGATCTGGTTAACCCCTTACTCGACATTGTATTGTCAGGATTTTTTTTTTTTTTTTTTTTGCCTCATAAGGCTTCCTTGAGATTCAGTTGGATATTGGGACTAATCTAATGCATGTTTGTGGTCATGCTCACATACACACACAGTGTCTTGTGGTTGAAGGAACTCTAAATACCACAGCATATAGTCCGAGGGGCTAGGCCCTGAAATAGGACGGCGAAGTCTGTAGCATTTCCTCAGTGAACTACTTTCCCCATTGCAGGGTTTTCATTTCTTAGTGTTTTTTTTTTCTCTTTTTCATTTTGCTCTAGCAAAGGGGAAAATCACAAAAACAGCACAAGATTGTTTTTTCATTTTTAGTTCACTATGATTGAACAGATGTCATGGAAAGAGCCTCTAGCTCTAGGTTCTAGGTCCATTTGTGTCATTATACTCCTATGTCATGGCTATCAATCAGCCACCCTGGACTCCCATCTTTTCTCTTTGTCATCAATAGGCAATCTGGATAATTGCTAATCAATCTTCTCTTCCACCCCATCCTCGAGATCAGAAGTTGATTACTTGGGAATTTTTCCAAGTAAGGTTTTAATGTCTGTGCTTGTCCTACCTTCTTTTTAAGACAGCTTTCAGCCCTACCCTCTCTTTCCTCCTCTATAAACCATGCTCTTATCTTTGCAGCATAGTTCTCAGAGATACTTCCTTATTTTATTTATTTATTTATTTATTTATTTATTTATTTATTTATTTATTTATTTATTTATTTATTTATTTATTTTGGTTTTTTGGGTCACACCCGGCAGCACTCAGGGGTTCCTCCTGGCTCTACGCTCAGAAATCGTTTCTGGCAGGCTCGGGGACCATATGGGATGCTGGGATTTGAACCACCATCCTTCTGCATGTAAGGCAAATGCACTACCTCCATGCTATCTCTCCTGCCCCGAGATCCTTCCTTCTTTATAAGACAGTGTACCCACCTCCCTCACCCAAGGACCCTAACAGACTCCCTAGTTTTCTTATCACTGTTGTCAAGTCTTCATTATATCTGTCCTTAAAAATTGCACAGTTTCTGAAATGGTCTCTGTCTATAGTCTGTGTTTCTTCAAGTTCATTCTTCATGTGGCCACCAAAGTAAACTTTGCTTTTAAAAGTCTTTAATAACTTTGTGTCACTGATAGAATAAGACTCAAGCTTCTTTACCTGAAATTGTCCTCTGTTCCCCAGCCCAGGTCTGTCTCACCACTCTCATCTCTCTCATGTTGTTTTATTCTTTATGCTTTCACATGTGGTAGTTTCTGGTGACTTGACCAGAACCTGGTTGGTTTTTGTCTCTATGCTTTTGTGCTAGTTCACTTCCCTTGAAGACCTTCTCTAGAACCTGACCCATTCTATTAAAATCAGCTATAGATCACTTTGCCTGGGATTTCTTTCTTGTTCTCTTACACACACACACACACACACACACACACACACACACACACACACACACACACACACACACACACACACACACACACACACAATCCAGGCTACTCTGAATTTCCTTTTCTTGGATTCCCCTGAAATCCTTTATACAAACCTCTGTTTTTTCCACTCTCTACATAACAATCTCTCTATGTGTCTATCTTTCCTGTCAGAGTAGGGGGACAATTAATCATTCACCTTGGTGACTATCCTGGAACAGAGAAGGCACTAAATAAACAGAGAATTCATCATCAGTAGCAGGCTGCAGAATCAATCTTTATCTTTGATGCTTGGATATAGTTTTATTTTTTTCTCCCTCCTTTTTTAATCCTTTATTGTCTCATTCTAATTATCCCCAGTGCCTAAGAAGACAGGACCTCACTCTCCTGAGAATCAGTCTAGAGATGAGAAAGGTTTTAAAATGCATTAGGTCTGGGAGACTATGTCAGCTGTTTTCTAATTTATGTAAGGAACATTTCTGGAGCTTAGGTTTTCTTAAACTCATTTTTAGATAAGACCCTCTTGGGATACAGCCTTTCTTTCATAGAGTGATTGACAAGGAGGAGAGAATAATAATAACAACAATAGCACTAATAATAATAAAATATCATCTTTATAATGCTTACATAAACCAGCCACATTGCAGGTATGCAATCTTAGTTGCAGTTATTTACTCCTCAGAACAACCAGACAAACCCTTTACTCCTTAGTTTTGCCAATATGGAAACGCACAGAGAGGTGAGGCTGCTTAGCTCAGGAAAGGGGACAAGTAAGTAGTAGGCGGAGCATTAAGTGCTGATGCAATCCATTTTGCAGACTCTTGAAGAAAGGAAAGGAAAAAGAAGACAATCCTTGAGATAGTACCTGTTATGTATCAAGAGGTGCCTTATTTGTCTCAACAGTCTAACAGGTGGCCTTATTTGTCTCAACAGTCTAACAAATGAATGCAATAATTTTACAGGTGGAGAAACTGAGTTAGAAAGGCTAGAATACCTGGCCAAGCTTACCTAGTAGGTGGCCAAGCCATTCTGAATGCAAGGTTCTCTCCAATAATAATTCTCCACTATCAAAGGCATCAGGGCTAATTCATGGGATGAGACGAGGTTACCTAGCACCGGGAAACACAATTTCAAATACCAGCCCAGAATTGTGGTTATATGAGTCAGGATAGGCTTCAGAGTATGGGTAGCAGCAAAGAAGCTCCTGCGAGTCTACTAGCTTAACTCAACTCTTGTTCGCTAGAATATAAAACCCATACTGCTCTGTTTTCTCCATCACATAACAACTCCATCTGGAACCCATAACCTCTGAGACCAGCACGAAGAGATCAAGAGAGGGGAGGGGCGCATAGGATTGTAAACACCTTTATCCTAAAGTGATGTGTTTCATGTTCAATTACACAATCCATGTTCCCTTAGCTGGTCATGTGGTTCCATAAAATGACAAGGTGGCTGGAAAATTGCAAAGAGACATGGATGAGGAGTGAACACTGGCTCAGCAGCATCTGCGTCTTATCCCCAAGCACAAATACAATATGTTACTTTGCTAAAAGAGGCCAATGGTGTGAACGTGGAGGTGTGCCAGCAGGACTCCCTGTCTTTGTAGCACAGTCCTCTGAGATCCATCCTCCAAGTGAATCCGGTGTGCAAGAGAGACCAGGATGTTCTCAATAGGACAATTGAATACATACCCTTTGAACCCACTCCTCTCTGGATCTAGTCTTGTGAAATTCAATTTATGCCTTTACACGACTCCCAGGAGGGAGAATGTGCTACTGTGCTGCCTGTCTTCATTGCCCAGAAGGCAGGAAGAAGTGGACATGGAGAGGGAGCAGGGAAGGAGGGAGGGAGAAGAGTGGGAATACCAGTCACCCTCCTTCCACAGCTGACTCCAGACTGCAGCAGAGAGCTGTCCTCTTTCTATTAAGCCATGGTGCCTCTTTCAAAATAATTTACAGCACACAACCAAGCCTGCTGTGCGGCATTACAATTTGTCATTAAAACGCCATTCCTCTTGCCAAAGTAAATGAGCCATTTACAGCCAGGGCGCCAAGATGGACTGTTGGTATTTTTTTTTCTGCCTTTGCTATTATGAATGTTCATAGCACATCTCAGACTAGCCCCTGGGAATTCCCAATGGATCGCCTTGCCATTCAGGTCCATTATGAAGTTGGAGGTGGTGTTTCTTGGATATAAGTATCGCCCTGGTAGAGCACTGCAAGAAATGGGGTCTGAACTCTGCCATGTGGCGAGGGAAGCCTGAGAAGCATCACTCATGCCACGCACAGGAGTTCTCATGTGTATACACAGGACACAAGGATACTTGAGAGATGGGACCCAGCATCTCTGTCTTCTCTCAGCCATCAGAATAGTTTCCCTTCATTAAGGGACATATGATCATCATGGGAGTTTCAGATGAAGTCTGCTATTATTAAAGAACATTCTTAAACTCAGAAATTCATGCCGTCTCAGCAAGTGGCCTTCCAATGTTCTTTCCCCTAATATTTTAGGTTCCAGTACGGCAGCCCCAAACAAATCAGAGCTTGGCCAAGCAGGCAAGCTCGTCTAGTATTCATTGAAGGAGCGATTGAAGGGTTCTTTGGGCAGCAAGAGGACTGAAATTGGGGCAAAGGAAGAGTTTTCCCTTTATCTGAGAGCAACTGCTTTACCTTATCTTTGTACCCTTGCTCCTTCTCAGATAGATAAAACCCCAGCAGGTGACTTTTGGGTGGTCAGTCTTTTATTTTTGAATTAAATTAGGCAAAACTGATTTGATTCTGCACCCAATGGGATTTGCAGTTTAGTTTCAGCTAACACATGCTCTCCTGTCTCAGCCTTTGAAATCTGGCATATCCAGGGATGTGGCTCAAGGGAATGGAGAACATGCTTTATATGTAGAAATCTTAGTTTCAATCCCTGGCACTGTACATTCCCAAGACCTTCTCCCCTGTGCACTCTTGGGTGTGGCCCAAAAAGAAGAAAAGAGATGTGTTTGATGTCTGGCATATCTTGTGAGGTTGCTGGCCAAATTCTTTTCTCTAAGTAAAACCTCTGGGTCAGTGCCAACCTCCCTTTTTCTCTAACACAACCAGGTTGACTTGAATATTGAACTGTCTTCTTTACCGGTGTGAGAACTTCTTCACTCAGGGAGCATACCTAATTTATTCCCTATGGTTTCAGCACAGTAGTGAGAGAAAAATGCTTTATACCTGCATTAGACCATTAACAACAAATCTTAACTCTTCCTCTTAGTGTGTCACAAAATCTCAATTCTCTATCATTCATTTTTCTTTTTTTTTGTTTTTGTTTTGATTTTGGGCCACACCCAATGATGCCCAGGTCCACCCCTAGCTCTGTGCTCAGAAATCCTCCTGGCAGGCTCAGGGGACCACATGGGATGCTGGGAATCAAACCCAGGTCGGCTCCAGGTTGGCCAAATGCAAGGCAAATGCCCCGCCACTGTGCCATCACTCTGCCCCCTACATTTTTCTTCTTTATAAGTATGATGTTAATGATGACAATGATTGAATTCCTGGGTAGTTTATGTGAGGTGATATATCTAAAAAGCTCTAGCACAGGTGCCTTAGTCCCCAGTGTTAGTAATTACTGGAATGAAGGCATGTTCTCTGCATTTCATACTCTACTTTGCACCCAGGGTCCAGATCAGAAAGGTTAGAATCTAGAATATCATGTTTTCTGTAGTATTTCCATAGTAGGTGTAAGTATTAAAGTAGAGTAGGAAGTATAAATTAGGTTACTCAGGTTCATTCCTTGCTCTGTTGAGGTCTCTTCTTCACAGACTTTCTGTTGTTGTTGTTGTTGTTGTTGTTGTTGTTGTTGTTTTTGGGCCACACACGGTGGTGCTCAGGGATTACTCCTGGTTCTGCATTCAGAAATTGCTCCTGGAAGGCTCAGGAGACTATCTGAGATGCTTCCATCAAACCCATGTTAGCTAATTACAAGGCAATTGCCCTACCAATTGTGCTATTGCTCTGGCCCCTTCTTTACAACTTTCTTTCTTGGACTTTCAAACTTGAGAAAGGTTTAATCTAAGATGAATTTGAATCTCAATTCTCTATCATTCATTTTTCTTTTTTGTTTTTGTTTTGATTTGGGGCCACACCCGGTGTGGTATGTATGTAGAGAGAAATTGAATGTAGAGAGAAATTTTATTTATTCCTTCTCTACCAAGAAAAAAAATGCCTTCTCAATGTTTGTGTGGCTCAGTTTGAAAAGTTGTGTTTGCATATTGTGGTTCAGAACCCATGCCAATAGTGGGACCCACTTCAGACACATAGCTGTCCCCTCCTGTCATCAAACCACTATGCTCACAACTACAACAGAGGCTCTTTGACAATGCTGGTAAAAGTGACAGACATTAAGGCATCCTAGGTTTAGATGCTGAGGTTTTTCATGAGTTTATTTGATGAAAAGAAAAGAAAGCTTTTATACTAGTGGTTTTCAACCTCTAATTAGAGACCAATGCTGGTTCACAGATGTAAGACGGTTGAATATCTCTATTTTATCCAATTTCTATCACAAGGTAGATGGTAAGAGTTATATTGGAGGCACAATAACACAGTGTCAGGCATAAGGATTTTTAACAGTCTTAGTCCTCACTTACCCATTGTAGAGAGAAAAATGTATAAAAGACGCCTCCCTCCTGTAATGACCTTCCTAGGGCCTGTTTGCTCTTGTTTTTACACTGTCTTCTAACATCCTATCATAATTTTTAATATAATTCTGAGTTTAGCTTTCAAATTCAAAAATGGGGCTGAGATAATTGTTTAAAGGGCTGGAGTGCATGCCTTGCACGTGTGAGGTCCTGAGTTTAATTCCCACCATCACATGCCTCTCATTTCAGTTGTCTCCCTGCACTAGCAGTCCTGTACAAATCATCTAGCTGCATAGCCAGGCTAAGTGGTGTCAGAAGATGCCTCTGAACCCTTGAACACCACTAGGAAGGCTTCTACACACCCCTCAAAACTACCAAAAGACAAAACTCAGGGAGAATATGTGGAGTAGAAGATTGTTCCATTAAATATGGGACTCTTAAAGAAAAAAGAAGGATTTTATCAAGGTAGTATACATGGAAAAACATTGTGGGCCAAGAAAAGGAATTGCAGGACCCCACTGAGGAAGGATTAAGTGGGAAAATGTGTCAGAAGCAGAATATATGAAAGAATTTCCCAGTGGTGGAGGGTCTTGTGTAATTTGGTCATTATGGGGTCCAATAACTGTGTACA